>NC_132937.1:24822916-24910629 GCF_034638445.1 Ciconia boyciana
TATTATTTAATCTTGGAAATTCAATTCTTTCATAGTCTCCTCAGTTTCTTGAAAGTGTAGAACACTTTCAATGAGTCGAGATACCAGGAAAAAAATGTAGAAACATGATCTATTGCATAATTACATTTCTTAGTGCACCTACAAAAATAATATTAATTTGTCCCTACTATGCATGATGAAAATTGGAGCCTCCTCCCACAAAACATGTCAATTCATAAACATTTCATATTCATACTTATGTAGCTCTCCACTCCAACTTTAGAATTCTGATCTAATTGCTTCCCTTCGTTTTTGTATTTTCTTTTCTTTTTAATCTTACAGCAATCAAATATGGGGTAATTTTGTCTTAGACATACTCAGTTTTAAGACAGTAATATCATACAGTTTATATTGTACTGGTGGAAGTGAAGGGCAAGTAAAGAAGTTAAGACTGAAAGAAAATATTTACCTGAATTGTTTTGTATATATGAGACAATTCAGTTTATTGGTTAGGTAACAATAAAGTCCCATTTGAACAGGGTATGGTAACTCAAAAAATACTATCAAATGTATGAAAACACACAAGCGCAAAAAAATTAATAAGTAAAATGGGGGAAACAATGACTGTTTTTAAATTCGTTTAATAACATTGTACACATATAAAAACATGGTGCAGAAAAATAAGTGGAATGCTGTAGTTCAGTACACAAAACATAGGAAAAACTATTGTTCACTCCAACAGAGGAGTAGTGTTAAACACTAAAATAACTGAATCAAATCAGATAAACAAGTCCACTGCATTAGTAAGGAAAATAGGATTAGTATGGATTGGGATTCTACTCTTAAGTAGGAAAGCACAGGGTTTTTAAGACTATAATACTGACACTGGGACTAGGATGATGACAGTGACTGTGAGATAGTGTGGGAGACCAGGAAACTTGAGAGCAAGAAGCAAACAATAATGCAAAACAGATAAATTCCACAGGCCCTGCATTGCTGAGGCAAACATGTATAATACGATAATGGATTATTTCAGTGAATCCAGTCAGGAAACCCACAAGAGGAGAAATAACTCTTGAGTTAGTCCTCCACAAAGTACAGGACATGATTCAAAATGATATTATTAAGGAGCTAATCTGTTACTGTGTCCACCATGTTCTTTGTTTCCTGGGCAACATAAGCAAAAAAAAAAAAATAAAAAAAAATCCAACAATCTAGGATTTAAATTCAAAAAAAGGAAATTATTTTTAAATGAGTGGCCTTGTTAAAATACATAAAAAAGGAGGTTTTATATCTTATCTGCTTGTAAGTGTCATGAAGACTTTTCAGTGGCACCATGAGAGGGTTTCAGAAAAAAATAGAAGGAGCTTTCCTTACAGGGGATATACTGGAAAATCTGTTTCAAATATATGTGACAGTAGATTTGGAACAGAATAACAAAATGAACTGTCGTAAGTTGCCAAAACTAAATGAAAAGTACACACTAGTTTTAAAGGAACACACCTCCAAAATAACTAAATTATTAGTGTAGATGTGCAACCTATCTTAATGCCAGTGTTTGCCAAAGCAGGTTGCTAGTGCACATGCCTGGGTTCCCCTCCTTTTGCCCTGAATGTAAGCTAAGTACTAGTTCTGTTTCCCACTCATTTGCAGTCTGACAACACTGCAAATGAATTCAGTTCACTGTGGGAAAAGCTGCAGAATAGAAGAGCCACAGCAACAAAGATAAGTGAATATCAAATGCCAACAAAACAGACAATTTTATTAAAATAATTAGTCTTGCAGTATCTTAGAAAAATAACAAATCATATAAAAAAATAAACACACAATCAATGACATCCTGAGATTTAGTTACCCCATTCTCTCAAAGCTATTGCTTTTTCTACTGTTTCAGACTGAATGAATATTGTACCTCTTACTTAACTATTAAAATCAGTTTAATAGCATTGTATTTCCTTTTTGCATCCATACCAAGATCTGAATTGTATCACCCATCGCTAGATTTCCAAGAAGGAGCTTAGACAGCTTCACGAGTAACATAGGTAATCCGTAGGATGGAACACAAGGAAGTGAAGAGAGACAAGGAAGATAAACAGGAATGAAAGAAAGTAGAAATAAGATAAGAAACAGGTGGGAAACAAAATGAACTGTCACAAAGATCATGTGTATTGTTACTGGATGCTCGAGAAAAGATCAAAAAAAATGGAGTGCCACCTTTGGTCACTTAAACTTCAAAACTGCACAATGGACAGTACTCTAGGTCACAAACATAGAAAAGTTCAAAATATAAGTCTTTTTTAATCAAGCAAAAGAATGGGAAAAATATGATAAATATACTTGGACAGAGAATACAGAATAATTCTTTAAAGAAGCCAACAAGAAGTCAAAATAATAAATACTCAGTTTGTAACAAAATATTATTTTGTTAAATATACCTGTTTTTCATATCTGAGGAAGCAGAATATTTTCCATTTAAGTATCTTCCAAAAATAGACATGCTTTTTGTAAGTTCTTTTTTTAAACCCAACAGAACAGTTTGGCTGCACTGACTCAAAGTGACTTACGCTGATTCAAAACAGTTAAAACATTACAGACCAATAAATACAAACTATCTACTAATAATACTCCCAATTAGAAAAAAGCAATGAAAGTCAATACACTAAAGGAGCAAAACTTAAACACAACTGCAAATTCTATACTCAGTGATCCTGGTATACTCATTCTTCCCTTAATATCCTCTCAAGACCTATGGAGTTATTCAAAGGCAGGACCACAAACCAGAAATCTTTCCAATTTTATTTCTTCAGTTGAAATAAAATTCACTCTGATTTTAAATAATTTTCAGTACAAATTGGCTGTATATTATCAGACTCCATAAGAACTGCAAATTATCACTAAAGAATCCAATTATAAAGGGTAAGCAAATCAGTATGATCAGTAAATGGTTCATGCTTAAAGAAAAAAATCATCAAAGCCCAATGAAGAGATTTCATGGGGACACAGGAACCATCGAAGAGTCACAAGAGCAGGAATCGTTCTTGAATACCGTAATAAGTTGGACTAGATGATCGTTCTAGGTCCCTTCCAACTGAAGTATTCTATTCTATTCTATTCTATTCTATTCTATTCTATTCTATTCTATTCTATTCTATTCTACCAAACAATTACAGATCTTGGAAAACAATCTTGTTAGCATTTCTGCCTATGGACTGGCAAAGATTTGCAGCCCAACATGGGATTAATGTTCTACCCAATTCCTTTCATTAAGGTACTGCACAGGATAAACTTACTGCACATATACCAATAAGAGGAAAATTTAGAGATCAACCAAAGGGAATTTTTAGCTGGAATAAAATAATCAGAGACATTAACACTCCTGTATGGGCAAGCAGAGTTGAGCACTACTATTAAAAAAACCCCAAAAAACAATATAATTAAATGGATCAGAATATTTATTTAAAAAAACCCTGCAATACCTGTTTCTGGAGCTGCCAAAATGCCAGTGAAGTGATAGGCTATTTGAACAGAATGTTCAACCTGAACATACATAAGTCTGTGGGACCTGATGAGATGCATCCCAGAGTCCTGAGGGAATTGGCTGATGTAGCTGCCAAGCCACTCTCCATGCTATTTGAAAAGTCATGGCAGTCAGGTGAAGTCCCTGGTGACTGGAAGAAGGGAAACATTGCACCCATTTTTACAAAAGGTAGAAAGGAGGACCCTGGGAACTACCGACCTGTCAGCCTCCCCTCTGTGCCTGGGAAGATCATGGAACAGATCCTCCTAGAAGCTATGCTAAGGCACATGGAGGACGGGGAGGTGATTCGAGACAGCCAGCATGGCTTCACCAAGGACAAGTCTTGCCTGACCAACATAATGGCCTTCTGTGGTGGAGTAACTACATCAGAGGACAAGGGAAGAGCTACGGAAGTCATCTATCTGGACTTCTGTGAGGCCTTTGACGTGGTCCACCACAACATCCTTCCCTCTAAATTGGAGAGAGATGGATTTGATGGATGGATTGTTCGGTGGATGAGGAATTGGTTGGATGGTTGCATCCAGAGGGTGGTGGTCAATGGCTCAATGTCCAGATGGAGATCAGTGACAAGTGGTGTCCCTCAGGGGTCTGTGTTGAGACCAGTTCTGTTTAATAACTTCATCAATGACATAGTGGGATCGAGTGCACCCTCTGCAAGTTGGCAGACAACACCAAGCTGAGGGGTGAGGTTGACACACCTGAGGGAGAGGATGCCATCCAGAGGGACCTCAAGAAGTGGGCCGATGTGAAACTCATGAGGTTCAACAAGGCCAAGTGCAAGGTCCTGCACCTGGGTCAGGGCAACCCCTGGTATCAATACAGGCTGGGGGATGGATGCATGGATTGAGAGCAGCCCTGCCAGGAAGGACTTGGTGGTACTGGACATAAGCCAGCAATGTGCAATTGCAGCCCAGAAAGCCAACCATATCCTGGGCTGCATCAAAAGAAGCGTGGCCAGCAGGTCGAGGGAAGTGATTCTGCCCCTCTACTCTGCTCTGGTGAGACCCCACCTGGAGTACCACGTCCAGCTCTGGAGTCCTCAGCACAGGAAGGACATGGACCTGTTGGAGTGGGTCCAGAGGAGGGCCACAAAAATTATGAGAGGGATGGAACACCTCTCCTATGAGGACAGGCTGAGAGAGTTGGGGTTGTTCAGCCTGGAGAAGAGAAGGCTCCGGGGAGACCTTACTACAGCCTTTCAATACCTAAAGGGGGCCTATAAGAAAGATGGGGACAGACTTTTTAGTAGGGCCTGTTGCAATAGGACAAGGGGTAGTGGTTTCAAACTAAAAGAGGGTAGATTCAGACTAGATAATGGAAGAAATTTTTTACCATGAGGGTGGTGAAACACTGGGACAGGTTGCCCAGAGAGGTGGTAGATGCCCCATCCCTGGAAACATTCCAGGTCAGGTTGGACGGGGCTCTGAGCAACCTGATCTAGTTGAAGATGTCCCTGCTCATTGCAGGGGGCTTGGACTAGATGACCTTTAAAGGTCCCTTCCACCCAAACTATTCTATGGTTCTATGATTCTATGATTGCTTGTGTCTAGTACAGTGTAAAATATGCAAGTAATTAGTTTTCTTCTGTTGGGTTCTGCTGAAGCTTGCATATAACTGTATTTTTAGAAGATTTAAAAGATAAGTAAGTTGAAAATGTCTAGAAAAAGTTCAAGGGGAACATTTAACCTGGAGTTAATGAATGTGCCCCACTAAATGGTGTGAGACCTATAAAAAAAAGAATCAATACCACTGGCTAAGGAATTCAACATTGCTTAAGAATGTTATTCTTAAGCAACATTGCTGCAGTCCAGGAAATCCACAATCCTGAACACTCAAGAATAGACCAGCCACCTGACTAAAAGAACCACTGGATGAAAGAATATCTGTTTGCCTAACTGTGATTCTGGTTGTCCAGACACCACACTGCTCTGTTAAATACCCTATCTGCTTTGACAGATAGGGATTTTGTAACCTAGCCTCTTAAAAGTTGAAAGACACATTCTAAAAGAAAAAAAAAAGGCAGGAGGGAGTCAGAGAATAACACATTCTATCTTATTATCTCAAGCAGAGAGGACTATACTGGGAGAAACAAATGACTAAGTGAGCTAACAGCAAGAACCTCTAGTCCCACCTCTGCAATCTCCAGTGTATGAGATATGCAAGTTGTCTGTGCTATGTATCTGAGCTCTGCTCTATAACCAAGAGAACATGGACAGACTTCATTTCCAGTTTGAAAATCACATTAGCAAATACAATTTCCTTCATAACTACAAACCCAGTGGACACGAAAGAAAAAAAAACTACTTGTGCAATCAAATGCACCTACTTAGAAAGAAACCCCTCTTCTCAATATCCAAAGTTGCTCAAAAGCTTAAGCAAAAATAAAGCGTAAGAATTAGAATGGAAGAGAATATTATCAGTGTTCATATGGAGTACAGAAATCAAAGACATATCTATACTAGTAATACGGATTTCAGTTCTAAGAATCACATATCAAAAAAGAAGAAAAGAGGAAGAATACAAAAATAGCAGAAGAAAGTTCAGACAGGAATTTTAAGTATGTTAAAAATATAACGAGGTATAGAAAAAACTACCATATGAAAGGGAAAAAAAATGCCAGACTCTATAATTTAGAGAGGAGATGATTATGTGGGCATATAAAACAACAAATAATACAATGAAAATAAACTGGGCTGCTATTACTCTGAACCCAAAAAATGGTAAATTCAAAATCAACAAAAATAAATGCTTAAAACTCCCTTTTTCTCAAGGGAAAAGTTCTTGTCTTGTTTACCATCAGGGGCTGAACATGGAGCTCTTCAGATAACCCATAGGTCTCTTATCACTGTTACCTAATAAGCTGTATATCGGGAAATGTAATTAGCATCAATCAATATCCCAAAAGCCTCTTTCTTCCCCTTACGATATATCCAGGGTTCTCACCACACTTGTGACAGACACAATCATATCCTCTCCCTGAAACTGTATCCTGAATTTTACCCAATTTCTCCATTCTTGTTCAGGCAGTACCCATCAAATACTGACCATTCAGAAGACACTGTCAGCTACTTGTGTCATTGTCAGTCTCTGGGTCTCTGACTTTCCTCTTCCTTCTATCGCTCTTCCTTAGTGTTCTCCTTTACCCAGCAGCACTAAGTAACTTTTACCTTTCCTTCATTTTCTCCATCCAACTCAACAGAGCAGTCTTCACATATAAATCAAGCCTCACAAGCAGTGACTGGGAGAACCTAACACGAAATTTTCTTTATTAAGCTGATGATTCCGCAAGTGCAACGGATTCTTGCCTTTTTCTCTGAAGAACGGGTTATCAACTCCAATCATAGGCTGAGTATCAGAAAAATGAACAACAGCTTTCATCCAGTACAGCAATTTCTATGTTCTTGTGTATGAAAGGACTTAAATACCTCCTAAAGCACAACAGTTTTGTGTTAGCAACCATGTGCCTCAGTATAAGTCCTAAGCAACAAGCACCGAAATAATAATCTTCTTGGATGTGGTCCTGTTAATACCCTTAAAAAAACAGAACTGGTAATCAAAATGATCCTCTCTGTGTTCTTCACAGCCAACCTGAAGGTCTGTTAACAAGATGAACGTTTTTACTTCCAAAAGAATGTTCTGCCTCTCAGTGGAACCATCACTAATATTTACTCGGGCTTTATCAAGATTGCAGACTGGAAATGGAGACACCAAAGAATGTTAGCAAGTCAGTTGAACCTGTTTTCTCAATTTTTCTATTAATTTTCTGGATTTGGTTCTATCACTTCTAAAACGTTAAACTGAAACACTGGCACTTTAAATAAAAGTAGCAATGGAATATTTTGGAACAGGCTGCCCAGAAAGGTGGTGGAGTCACCATCCCTGGAGGAGTTCAAAAAACATGTAGACGTGGCATGTCAGGACATGGTTTAGTAGGCATGGAGGTGTTGGGTTGACGGTTGGACTAGATGATCCTAGAGGTCTTTTCCAACCTTAAAGATTCTATGATTCTATGAAAATATGCATGCTGTGCATTGTTTCAATATATAATCTGGAAAAGTGCACACATTTATCAAGAGATCAAAAAACTCAACAGGCATTGAGGTTTCCCTAAAGACCCTCTTTCTTAAAGGTGTTTGACAATGAAATAATGAGGTAGTAAGTTCTGCACTGCTGGCAAGTATTACACAGCTTCCAGAAGTTACTAAGCCAAACTACCTTGATTCTGAAATGAAACACCTTCCCTGTTTACAGACAGAAGACAGCTGTGAAAGCCACTCTTCCCTCTCCTCTAGTGCAGAGCTACAGCTTTTTAGTTCTGTACCTCTGCAGCTGACTCCTTCCTCTTTGAGCTAAGACATGAACAGGCACAGGAGAATGCACTCAGCTACTACTCACTATGTGAAAGCCATTTGCTGTCTCCTGGAAGAGGCAGTGGGCTGTATGGGAGCACCCTTAAGCACAGTCCAGCTTGTAGGCTGCTTGTTGGATCACAGTAAGCCTCAGTAAAATAATCTTAAATACGATTAACTACTGCTTCTGCCAAACAATTTGAATTTAGGAAGGATACGAATTTGAACGTAGTGATAACAGTCTTACAATTGAAATTTTGGTTTGGTTCTCCATGTAAGTTTAAACTGGGTTGTAAATTGAAAATCAGTATGTAAACCATACGCATGCAAGAAAACAATCACAGTGAATTGATTTTTTAAAACATCCATAGATCTTAAAGCCTACTGCTGGCTATTTTTCTATTTGTTTGATAATTTTTTGTATAGAAAAGACACATAATATAAATACTAAAGGAGCAAACAGAAATAAAAAATGTGCACTCAAGCATGCAGAGGAATCAAAAAATACTGATGTGAACATTTTGCATGATTTTCTATATAACAAATATTATAGAATTTTTTCTATAGAATTTTCTGTATAATAAATATTACAGTTTCCGGAAAACAGGGCAAGCAATTTGCAAAAGCATGAGGTACTTTCTGGCTAGTTGTTAGAGCAGTACCATCAATTTCTGTTAGGATTATCTATTGATACCTATTATTGCAGTGATACAAAGATACACACTACAAATGTCTTTAGTTGTCTTTTTCACAGATAGCTACTGTGGCTGACAGTCTTTGACTTAAAACTGATGGGTGACAGCATACTGTTATATGTTATTTATTTAAAGAAACTACACATCTATTGATTAATATACTCACAAAAAAATCCGGATTTCATAACCTGAAAAAGCGTGCTCAAGTTTGAATGTTTCACTCATCAAAACTTGTTCAGAAAGTGATTTATTGCTACTAAGTTATCCACATGAGAAACTTACTTTTAAATGTGTAAATCAAATCAGAGGTCTAAAGGTAAGTTAGGAAAAAAGAAGTATCTGAGGTACACATTTGTATATACGTTTTATGGTCCAAATTCAAAATATTCAAAATTTTACAATACAGTGCAAAAATAATACAATCCAGTTTATTCCTATAAACATATAATTTCTTAATAACAATGGAATTAATGCACCATAATCTAAGGGGATATAATTCTGATGCAAAAGATTTGAGAAGAACATATGAATAAATTAATTGGGCTTGCACATATTACACTCCTATTTATTTTAGTTAAAACTACAGTTCTCTGTTCAGCCCCTTGGCAATACTGTCCTAAACACTGGAGGTCTTCCACAGCCTCATTTTTTCTTGGGTTTTGATGTCAATGTTAAATATATGCCAAATGTGAGTATTTTGGGTTGATAAAACTGTTCTTCCATTTTACAGCACTCTAAATAGCTACATAAGATGAAACATAAAGAAGAATTAGACATGAGTGCTGTAACTTTAATTCTGATTTCCTCCATACTGATATTACAGAATTAATCTGATTTCACAGTAATATGTTTCCAATGACTACTCCTGAATTCATATCTGAATTTGATCAAATAAATTAAATCTCCTTGGTACAAGGCACTTAGACGAACTGAAGTTACGTCAATAATTTAACATGGAATGAGAAAATCATATTTGCCAGCATTTCGCATGGAAGAAAAGATACCTACTACACAAGCTGGAACATCTGGACACACGGTTTTGGGACATGCACAGATGGCCTGCTGTAAATCTATAGCATCAGAAATATCTTTGACTTGTTATGCACACACGGATCAGTTGCACAGTACATGCACAGGAGGCATGACATGTCCTGTGTGTGCTAACTCAATCCATAAGCAGGGAAAGGCTGATCTGCCTATTTGTCCACAAATAATCCAACTGGATAGACTGCTGCTGCTCTGCCTATTGTTCAGGATTGCAGATTATCCCAGAAAGTGGCAGGGCAGTAGATAACTTGCAGTAACTTACTGGCACACTGTTGGTTTCAAGAAAAAAAGTTGGATCCTACTTGTTGCTCCCTAAATTAGTGATAACTGGCCAAGGTAATTCACATTAGTGAGCTCTAGATTAAAAATTAAATTTAGTTCATATCAAACTCCTTATAGAAGCCAGACTATTTAAGAAAAGCATAGATTTTAGTGATTGAAAAACAAAGAAAAATGACAGTAAAGCTACAGATAGAAGATGGACCAAGAGAAAATAAAGGCAGATTATTTGTAAAAAATTAGGAAAAATGTAAGGAGGAGAAAAAGGTCAAGATGCAGACAATAAATTAGGAAAAGTATCCAGCTCTGTACCTGACCTTCAAAATAACTATTAGACACATAAGGAATAAACAGAGGCACTAGAGGATAAAATCACATGTTATACTAAGGGACTAAATATGAGAGTATTACAAAACCACCTGAAAATTGAAAGTAAAAAATTAATAATTAAAGAAGGCATGGAAATGAGAAACTTTTGGGGAAGCACAACACATTTCCTAATCCTTTTGTTTTGAATATTAATATTCTGTCTCTCTAAGCATATCTGGATTATAGTGGACTTTTCTCCAAGGAGTTAAGTCACAGTTTTTTAAGCTAACTGCTGCATGTATTCTAAAAACTTTGATGTTGTTATGCTCTTAAATATTTAAGCATTAAGTATGCTCTCATCTCTAACTTTTCTATTGTGCATTCTACATAGTTAAGAAGACTGACATCATATTCAGCTCACAGAAGTGGCAAAGTCTTCCCTGTCCTCTTTGCTTCATTTCTTTCCCTGATGTTCTGCTGTAAAATCTTATCAGGAGAGTGGCAACTCTCAGAAATGAAGCAATGAAATCAGGTCAATTTCAAGTTTTCTGTAATGCCCTTAAATGTGCTGAAAAATGCCTGAACTTCTCTCTTTAATAGGAAATGTCTTATACACAGAATTTTTCTGTAACATAGTCGAAATGGTAAAAAACAGCAATTCTGGAAAAAAATCAGATACTTTAAATAATCAGATACAAAAAAGAAAGAAATGCAGAAACACTGAAAAAGAAGAGTAGGATGCAAGAAAAGAATAATCAAAATCTGACAAAATCCCTTGGCTTTGGCAAGTTTAAATTAACCTCTGTAGGAAAAAAAAATCAGGAAAGAAAATAAATCACAAGATAAGGTTAGAAGCAAAGTCACTATAATAATCAGATGTGTCTCATTTCACAGTTTGCTTCAGTTCCTCCCTTCTCTGTACAAGACACTGGACAGTATCACTGTTGAAAAAGGTTCATCTGGCATTATCTGCAGATAAACTAACATTGATTTTTTTTCTTTTAAATGGGCATGTAACACCACAAGAGATACTGAAATAAGAAAAAATACAATGGTTAATACAAATAAATCCAGATTAATAATTAAAGCATAGGGTTCATTAAGAAAGACATTTAATCACCTTTGATGTTACGTGACAATATAAAACAGAAAAGCACAATAAACTCCAGAGACTCTGCCCAAGCATGTAAAATTTAGTTGCTCGTTCACTCATTTATTATGAAGCTTCAACTAAAGTGTAACATTCTATTTTGCTTTAGAAACAAAACAGAATTATATTTTAAAGTTTAAGCACAAAACAATTAACTTCTGACAGGAATTTAAACAACTTCTTCAACTTCCTTCCCACCCAGCAAAAAACTATTAGGCATTTTTCTCTTGCACTTATTTATCCCAGTTCCATTTGGATTTTTATTCTTTTAAATACAAAAAACTGGGATGAAATAACACATGTATGTTGGAGTATGAGTTTACTTCAGTGACACACACATTAATTCTTTTTACTAAAGAAGAACACTGTGCTTGAAACTGTTGACAACTGTTCTGCATCTCAGTGTTCTATAAACTTTGTTTCTTATCATTGAGAAATTAACACATTTCTCTAGTGGCACACTTGTTTGTGGATTTTAGCCTGATTGTAAAGCTACAACAAAAATAAAAAAGACTTCCAGAGTTCATCATACTTCAATTATCTCTTCCTCATTTCATAGTTTACAGAAAAACATGTCACATTACTTTCTTCTCTATTATTTAATTTTATTGTATATAAACATTTTACTTACACAAATGGAGTCTTTTAATCCATCTAACTGGGAAATGCATTCACTTGTTTGAATAATCCAGGTCTGACATTTAAATCAGGTATATTGAATGTATGTTTTCGCCTGTGCATATCTCCCTCACTCCTGAGGGACACCTGCACAGTGAAGAACAGACAGATCTTGTTGCTCCCTGATAAGGTCACCGAGGCTTAACTATAATATAGCCTTGCTTAATCCTCATTGGTTTTGCCTACTGAGCACAAGACTGTTTCCTTGACAACACAGCTGCAGTTGCCACAGCATCCAGAGCCACATGTGATGTCCAGGTTTAGGGTATGGCCCAGCTGAAAATCTGTTATTCAATGCAATTTTCTACAAGTCATTTTAGGCTAAAAATAAAATCAGTGAAAATCTTCCTTAAATTCTGTTTCTTCTGCTAATATTAAGCCCTTTGCTATCACTTACTTACAAAAACATTTCCTGTATGGGATGGACACTTCTGAAACTCAGGAACCATGACAATTCTTGTCTTGCTGAGTACACAGTCTTCTTTATTCAAGACATGCCATTTGCATGTGATATGCAATAAGAATTAATCATCAGCTTGTGATATAAGAAGGCAGACAGAATTAGGAAATATATATAAAAAGTGCAGTAATAATCTGGAAAGTGGAAATATGACTAATAACATCACAAACAGGGAGACGATTTTACTTTTTTTTTACTTTTTGAAATGTTTTTTCAAAAAGTGACTGGCATACATTATATACCCAGTGAACTAGCTTTGAAATTGAGAATCATGCAAGACCATGCAAAACCTATCCTATTTTTTAAACCTCACCTCACATCTTAACCAATGTAGTCAACTGTCTATCCTGTTGATGCTAATAAGAGATTTGTCATCTAACAGTATCACTATGACGACTTGGTATTAAAATCACTTATGGGCTTTCTCTGCTAAAATGGCTAATGCATTAGGAAAAGTGACCCAGAGGAGTTTCTTTTGCTGTTTTATTATCACTGAATTAGAGAGAGGTTATCTGATTTATAAATGCTCACAGTGTGTTTATCAGTTACATGACACAGTAACCTTGTCTAACTTGTGTAAGAGCTCCATATTCCTGGAGCTCTTACACATGACAGTAATTCATCCGGATTTAAGTATTTCCTAGAAATTTCAGGGATGAGTTGAAACTGCTAGGTGTATATGTATGTAACTGCTGAAAACCATCTTGTCTGTCCCATAGGAAGTGGATACTGGACAATACACAAAGATTTCAGAAGCAGAAGTATGATTAGATCCTCTGGTTAGAAATTGAAGGCAGACACATTGAGGACAGAAGTAAGGTGCAGAATTTCAACATTACTGACAACTAGGCATTCAAATAACTGTTGGAGGGCTGTGTAGAATATTCCATGAATTCTGGATGATTTTCTAGGTAATACATTCTAATTTAAAGAGCAATAAATGCATGGAAAATCTACATTACTAGTAGTACCCCCATACTACACAGAAAAGCTGATTAGATGATGATAGCATTATAATCTATAACTCATTCCAGGGGAAAAGAACTGTTCAGAATAAATCAATATACAGTAATATGTTACAGTAGCAATTTTAAAGATGCACACATTCTTGGGTTTCATAGAAATAGACCAGATTTGCCCAAGAACTATACATGCAAGGTTCCAGTGATCAGCTAATTATATATACTTTGTTTCTGTGAAATATAAGAATATCGAAAATCTGTCTTCCACTGAGTCTGAGCTTAGGAGGACATAAAACTTGGTACTCAGAGGTTATAGCTGTACTCATAACTTAACTGTGCCCAGTACCACTCTCTGGCACTCAGACTAACTGCGCTAGAATGGAACAATATTATTAAACTCTATTGTCTTCCAAAACAGGTTGTCTGCAAGCAAACTGCCAACTGGGAATGACCCACAGCCTCTACAAACTTGCAAACTTTGGAAATTTTTAGCAATGTCCTGGGCAAAACTCTACTCCCTTGTACAAATAATAAAACAGTATCTATAACTGACTTCCAGTGAGGGGGGAAATCCTCTGGCACTGTGTACCTTACTAACATTCACATAACCAAGGAGGTGAGACCTCATGTGAGACCTCTGAGCTCACAAGGCAAAAACCTTGTGAGCTCAGAGCCTGGGAGGTTGTCGTGATCCTGCATTTCACTGTCAATGAAGCAATATCTTATCATTGTGAATAATAGGACCAACGAACTTCTACTGATTTTAGAACTAGTATGAAATCTAGCCTCTTTCAAGCATTGGAAATAACAATAATCGTGGACTATGATGTTTCATTCCATCCAGAAAACCCAGAACAAAATGAGTCTAATGGAATTTAAAATTGAGAAACAAACCAAAAATTTAAACCCAGAAATGCATAATTTGTGCAAGTAGAAGCCAGAAATCCTCCACTATTTCATAAGCCGTAAGTCCAAATTAGTGCTCTAAGTCATGACTGAATCATCTGTAATAAAACAAGCTGAGAATTCCAAATTAGCCTGGAACATGACTATTTCACAGGAATGTTGGGGGGTTTTTTTCTGAGGAGGAGGAACATTACTGCTACTGTAAATCAGCAGAGCTACTGAGCCTCTGATATTTGTCGTAAAAATACTTCAGAATGAGTATGAAGTGAGGGTCAGCAAAAAGTAGATGAGATTGTGTGACAGCTGATCTATAAAGCTATTTGTACTACTTGAAAATATATGGCTGGGAATAATAAATGAAATATATCAAATCAAGAAAAACATGGAAAGGTAGAAAGATAATGGTTAATGCCTGATGAGTCATAGCCATATAACACTAACTGATAAGCCCAAGATGTTGCAGGCTGTAATTTAGAATGTTCTACCAGTTTCAGTTGACTTAATACATTTCAGATCTTCTCTGGGTACATGATTTGTTCCGAATGGTTAGATTTAGATATTTGGATTAAAATTGCAGTTTCATATAAATCAAGACTAGAAATGAAGACTACTGAAAGACTATAAATGGATATAGACAGGTGAGGAAGACGGAAGGAATGAATACAGCGATCAGTATTATAGGCTGTAGTCTCAGCAAAACCTTGATCTAATCATTATGAACTTTGTGCACCTAGCAGAGCGAAAGTGACACGAAGAAGCCATGGGATATAAGGGGATTACTAAATGTTTACACAAATTCCTATCAAGTGGGAAAGATAATATGAGGAAAGCAAAAGAGTTACCATTTGAAAATTTAACAAGTGGGCAATAATGGCTGGCATAGAAAGGGAGGGAGGGAGGCAGGGACAAAGGGAGCATTGAGGGTCCAAAGTGAAAGGTTTAGGAACAGGTTTAAAGGTGGATATAGAAATGAGATGGTGACAAAATACACACTTGCAGCAATATTTTAGATAAGTACACATGGAACAAGGCTACATTTTTCAAACTTTAGAAAAAGTATTTTACAATAATTAAGACAAATGGTGAAACAAGAGAAAACAAACGTATTAGTTCTGTAGCTGAGTAAGGAAGGTGCTATTTTATAAATACTCTTCAGTAAGTAGAGACAAAGAAAATTATTCAGTCTATCTAGCCAGATAATTCCTTGTATTACGTCAAAGTTATGCAGTACTACAATGCATAGAGGAGATCCTATATATCCTATAATTACTTTATTGGTTTAAATTTGTTCAAACAATGCTGACAGTAACTTTGTATTGGCAGACTTTATATCTGACGACATATCAACTATCATCCCACATCTAATATAAAAACAAAAAGCTGTTAAAAATCTTTTATTGTGTGCTAATTTGACAGAAATGCACTATGCGCCCACATGTGTTTTAACTCAACTGGCACTGGGCAAGTTCAGTACTAATGACAGTGGAACAAGAACGAGCTGAAGATGGCGCTCAGGCTCCCGTACTGCATGACAGATGGATTACCAGGATCAAGGCAAGTAACAGGAGAGGGAAATAAGTCTGGTGAAATAGGAGGAGTTTTGTTTTGTCCCGTTGAACTGGAACTTTATACTAGATGTTCACAGAGAGGTGTCTGAGTGATTTTAGTTCATGATGGAGCAAGACTGAAGTAAGTAAAGAAGCAGGTAATAGCTTGACCTCATAGTTAATGGGTTTGAGATGTCCAAGCCTGAATAAGGCATTCCAATGTACCCTGTGGTAAAAACACTTAGAAGGATTTAATCAGCTGAGATCACAGCGGTTTGTTTCTTAGCAACACAGGTCACCAAGAATACATCGCTCCACTCACATAATTGTTTTCCTATTGAATACGGTTAAATTTAAGTTTGCAGTGTTTCCTTTCAAATATCTCAAGTGTGCAAGCTTACATGGCAGAAAAGATCAGGTTAGCACAACTACGAACACAAGCTCCCATGACAATGACCTTCCACCTTCAAGAACAGTGGAGCTGAAAAGGTAAAGAAAATGATTGTGGGGTTTGAGGGTTTAGGGGGGGGAGCTTTTTTTTTGTTTGGTTTTGTTTGGCTTTGTTTTGAAACACCCAACATAAAACAGAAAGTGTTCTCCATCTGTCTGGCCCATATTTGTCAATCTCTGGGAAGTCAGAAAAACTATGAGTTCTATTGCTTTCAGAAGAAAACGTAGAATGTATAATCTGACTTATTTTCCTACAGACTACATATTAAATAAATAACTAATAAAGAAAATTGGGCCCTTTGAAAGAATGTAGTAGGAAAGACAATATCAATTTTCTAAGATGCTAAGATAGTACAGTGATAAGCAAGATATAGTAGGTCTAGTAAAATAACCACAGTTAATCAAACTAAGAGCATTTGGTGAATACTGTTTGTGCTTTAGTCTTCTCATGTTTCATAAGTTAGAAAAATTCTAAAATCCAACATTTTCAGTGAACTTGTGAAAACTCATTTTGAATAAAATATTGCTTATGCAAAAATATTAATAATTAATTATTTGCTCGTTTCAATTCTGAGAAATCTATTATTTACACAGGTGATCGAACCACATGAAATTTACATATTGCAGATGTAAGTGAAGAGACACTAAGTGGCTTTTGGAAAGTGACAGGCTGTTTAAAGTATTGCTAAAAAGAGTGTTCACTCTGTAAAGACTATGAGCACCTTGCATTATCAATGCTCTGTGAAATCACTGTTATAAAATATCTTCCAAATTTTAAAAATAATGTTAATACACAACCAAACCAATAATTAGCCATTTCAAACCTTAATGACGCAGAAGTCTCATCTAGAAGTGAGGCTTTTATAAGAAATACAACTACATTTATATAGACTGCTAATGTTATTAGACAAAAATGTACCTACAGGAAAGCCCTAGAGCTAATTATTAGAAATTCTGAAACAGATGACAATTGCAAACACAGTTGTATTTGCATCATGTATTTTACATCCATACCAGATTAAAAAAATCTATAGTTAGGAAAGGATCTTAATTTTCATAACTATCTTAAAAAACATCAGCTGAAAAACACAGAAAATAATAACTACAAATGCTTAAAAGAGAATAATGACTAATGTGACAAATCTGATTTTTAAATTCTTTAAAAAGTATGACTAGTGAATAAACAAAAAAGATTTCAAGTTCACTCATTTTGGAGGCTAGCACATGTTGGTCAAAATAAAAGCAAAATCAAAGTTAAGTGGGCTATAAGGCTTTCTGCAACAGGAGAAGGAATAAGAAAGAGGAAAAGACACTAATTAAGAGAAATTAGTGGTTAATTCGTGTTAATTCATGTTTAACAACAAGATTCTTACATGGTAGCTCATGTTTACACCCACTCTAGAAGACCCCAAATCCCTAAGTTCTTAGAATAATATTCACATAAGAATTAAGATATAAATGATGTTAAAATATATTTATACTAATGTGAATGTATGGAAAAGAATGCTAAAAAACAAGTTACAAATAAAATAACATGTTGGTCACAATTGCTATCTTATTACAGTCAGGACCTTAAGTGAATGGCTTTCCTAGCATATATGGTGGTAATATGCATCATGCCACCTAACTGAAGGAGTCATTAGAGCTATGAACACCCCTTTTAAATATGAGCTACTCAGGATTCCCAATCCGTTCACCTCGTCTTGTCTTTAAACAATTTAATTACATCCTCTCTACTGCAGAGTAAGCTCTGCCATCCTAGCTTGCCAAGCAATTCCTCTGAAAATTCTATTACCTATTTCCTTACGTTATCATGAATGTAGATTCATCAGATTGTAACATAGAACAGTTGAAAGATGCTGATATTCTACTTGCAAGGCAGATTCTCTGCTAATACTGTGTTAACATGGACAGTGAACTGAAACTTGACAGTCTTTTCTGATTCACACAGAGAATTAAATGTTTCTTTTCTCCTAAAAACTCTCTAATTGATATTTCCCTGTATTATCTATATCTTCTATCTTGGAACATGTTGATTTCTTTTCTGTGAGATCACTTCTTTTGCTGGATCCACTACCAAATAGAATGCCTTCTAGATAATTGGGACTTAAACACTGAAATCATAATTCAACAGTTCCAAAAGAATTAAATTTAAAATACAATCAAGCACATAACAAGATTATAAAACTGCAGCCAGTAACAACAATTATTTGTTAAACAGGTATATATATTAAATGCTCAAAACACTGTAAAACCATTAAGTAACAGTGTAAAAAGAGTAAGTAACAATAAGCAGTCTCACATACATCAGGCTTAGGTCAGCTGACATTACTTGTGAAAGTATTACAAATCTAATCAATAGTTTTACCTGGAAAAGTAATGAAGTAAGGTTTCATTTTATAATTGTTTCAAAACAAATTTTGTATACTAAATTAGCCTCAATTTTAAAATAAAATTAAAATTTTCATCATGATTGGTAGGGAATTTAATCAAAATAAAGCATTCCTAAAAATACTGAAAATAGTAAATTTTCATCATCTACAAAGGAAAAAATACAGATAAAATGGTTGAATGACTTACATCATGTCACACAGTCAGCAGCTTGGGCAGGAGAAGGACTTCACACTTCTTGTTTCAAAAACTCTATGGATTCTTTCAGCCTCCAGTATCTGAAAGCAGAGTTAAGCACAGGTGGAAAAGGGACAAGTAATATAGGCACTAAAATCAGACAGAAAATTTTTCATTTCCTAAAAACCGATGTAGCTTTCAGCATTACAGAATGTATTTTTTAATATGATGATGATAGATCTTTCTTTTTGTCATACTTAATGATGCCTTGTCAAGTCTGTTCAGGTAATTACCAGAAGTCTAATAGCAAAATGAAGCAACCCAAATTGACAGCATCTCCACGTAACTGTCATACAAGTTTTCAATCACTGCAGCTCCAATTTCAATTTCTGTATCATAATTATCCTTCATTACAGCAACAACATTAAGACATGAAACTAATTTCCACTAATCTTAATTGTCTTACAGTAGTAATTCATGTTTAACTACCTGGTTGTCTCTATATTCCTTGTTTATACTTTTCCTACATGACAATATTTTTTGGATTGCATATTTATAAAGACATTGCATAATTTGCCCCTTTTCATTAAAAGAATTAAGTTTTAAGATGTGGCCAGCACATCATACAAGGAAACACAGACATCTAGTGATATCTTTTGACCTCACCTTTCTCCCAGTAAAGTAAGTCTTCTAAAAACAGTGCTAGCAGAGTCTCAAACTCTTCACTGATGGGATAGGCCATGTAAAATTTGTAAAACTTCAGCATCCTTCTGGATGCAAATGTAGAAATAACATGAAGTCTTACATAGTCTGTAAAATGTGACAGACCAAGTGATTGTCTCTGGTTTTGAAGGAATTCATCATTTTAGAAAACATTACTAACTTAGAATAATTCAACTGATTTAAAACAAAATATTCTTTATACAATGAACACATTTAAACACAGTGCAGCAAATCTATTACCATTTCCTATTAAGAAATGAGAAAGTTTCAACAGTATTAAACATCCTGTATCTTTTTTCTTTTTCAGAATTAATCATGCAGTTAAACCACAAAGAAATTCATGCAAGAAAATTTATCCTTATAGCAATTTCAGTGCTGTTAACTTAAAATACAAACAGGTTATCTTGAGATTATTTGCTAAGCAGTATCCAATGTTTGGAAAGCCCAGGAATGTAGTGTCATATGCATCAATCAACTCTCTTTACCAGACAGTATATTATTACCTGAACACACTCAAGGAATCATTAATCATAAGAAATTTGAGGACAAAGTCTGTCAAAATGATCAATAGTGATAGAAAGAAAGAAAAGCATACGCTTCATTATTCAGATTTTTTTTTTTTTTACTTTTTTAGTTCTAGAAATATTAAGCGAAAATAGCTAGTAGCTTGATAATTGATAATCACTGAATATGAGTTTGCTGGTCAGAAGCTTTCACATTAGTTGCAATGAGAAATAAGATGTATCACCAAGAATGAAAAATACTTTAAAATAACTATTTTAGATTATAGCCTGTTCATTTTCCAGAATTCTTAGACTCTGGTGAAGCAGCATACTAACTGCACACCACTTCACACAGTCCAGCTTTTCAACATGCAGTGACAGCTGATGCAACTCAGAGGTCATTCACTTCCACCTATGAACCAACAACCAAGAACTTTTTATCCAGTTTTTTGTATATTTCTATTTTCCTGTTTATTATTGCCTTCCAGGTTCCTAATTTCTATGTTATTTCACTTTCAGTTTTTCAGAAATGTCAAAGTTTTCATTAACAGATTACACTCATAGTTTAATGATCTTAAATGATACAAAAGACTTCCTAATGAAAAATATAAGCCCAAACCACAAACAGTTTTTTTCTATTTTGCTGAGTGTGTAGCAACTGGATTTTTTGTAATCTTGCTGTTCTTGCTGTCCGTAAAATTCCAGTGATCCACTGATAGGATCAAAAAGTCTGGAGCTAATGTACCTCAGTGCATTTTTTTCCTACTTCAGTCTTCTGTATGTTATTAGATAGAGCAGATCACCCTTTCCTAAGCAGAGCGATAAAAATATTTAAAACTGGTTAGTAATCATCTCATCTATAAAAAGTTGAGTAGGCCTAAAGGCAAGACAGACAGGGATAAAGTATATAATGTAATAACAAAGTACAGTATTCTCAACATGAGGAAAAAATTAAATTTTAAGGATATTTAGGAAAAAGAAAATCTTATTACGCCCATAAGTTAATCACAACAGGCGTCATAAAGAAATACATTATTTTCATGGTTGCTTTGCCTAGTCTGTTCCGTTTCAACCTCCACAGCCAACACAAATCTGTCTCTTACCTGTGTTCCTCCACCTCAGTTACTGTTGTCTACATCCTTTCACTCTGTCTAGCAAACCCTAGCTTCTCCCTTCTTCCAACTTCTATCAGCGCTGCAACTCTCTCAAACCAAGTGACTCTCTACCATACTCTGGCTTCCTCGTTGTTTCCTGTCCCCTGTATGGCTCCCAATCTTAGCCTCCTCATTCACTCTGTTCTTGACTATAAAATCATCTTCCCAGTTGCACGGAACCTTCTTTTTTGCAGACAGAAATGCTACCCTTTTAATGGAAAGTGGCTTAAATTTAACTTTTAAAATATAAAGTGGCAGGATACCTCCTGCCTTGTACATTAACTTTGGTATGTGCAATACATATATTGTACTGTCTCAGTACAGGTCCTTTTCATATTTTTTCTTCTTCATTTATTAGTAAGAAGTGAAGAAGTTAAGTTTTTAGCAGGCCTGAATTTGGCAGCAATGCAAAATTTTGCAGCAGTGTCCATGTTGAGCAAACTGCACTTCCAGAAGTATACAAAGAGGTGGCTTCCCTGTCATGGGGATCATTTTACTGGAATTAGTGCTTGGAGGAGGGATGGAAAACGTTATCAGAAAAGGATACATTAATGAAAAAACTCAAAGAAAAAGGAAGAAGGGAACAAGCTGCTCCCCAGATCCCTTCTTTGTGAAAGGTATAAAAGAGTGTATTTGCCATTCCTGGTTGCTGCAAAAGGTATTTAACCATTTGTCATATCAACTGGCTAGAACATATCTTGGGGCTTCTGTTCCCCTGGGAAAGGAAATTTTGACTCAATCTGCTTCAAGATTGATCACATTAGTTAAGCCATGTCATTCTGACAGCTATCAGCCAAATTTCTATCCCAATCATACACTTGGAAGTGTAATGATGATCTATCTGCTGCATAATTCACCCACAAACTGGCACTATTTGGTTTATCCATTGTGACATAATTATGAATGCAAGTCATGCTATCTGCAAAGACAAAGATGCATAGCTTTTCTCATTCCTGTCTCAAAGACGGTACAAGCTTAAACAACCCAGAATTCAATGGACAACAAATAATCAAAGATTTTGTGATTACATGTGCAAAACTTTTGGTTATTCTGGCTGGTGCAGAAAACCGTTGCTGCATCTCAATATTCAGTTGCTGGCATAGCTAAAGTAGCTTCCCTTCTTTGAACCATACAACAGTATCATCAGTCCTGTGGGGAAATGATACAGAGATTTGAAGCATATTCACCCAACCATACTTCATAGTAATTGTGCTTTCCGTATTTATGGTATCGGCTTCCAAACAACCCCGTTCACTAATTTGGTAGGTGAACAACTTACCTGCATTCGTGGCCAAACAACAACAAAAGTTTAAGCAATTCTGCTGCTTTGCAGTTAGGTCCTCAGTAACTTCTCCACAAAAAAAGAGGACGTAAATGTAAATTTCCATGAAGATCTTGTTTTCTCACTCAAGCTTCCTTTTTAGCTCCCTATGCTTGGTTCCATATTTATAGTTAATTTCATAAGCTCTCAAAAGCTGATGTTGAATAGTCTCAATAAATATTCTTGCAAAATATTGTCCCAATTGTATCTGTCAGCAACTGGTTAGAGAAGTTTCAGTTGTACTCAACTTCATTTAACTAATTTGTTGCAACATTTTTAAGAGTCCTGCTTGCAAATTATATGTGTTGTTTTGTTTGAGATGTTACAATTAATTTCCACCATCTTGAGCCAAGACAGGCAAGCCAAATGGGTTACTGCAAAAAGTAATGAAAAGACTAATGTCATTAATGTGGTTAGATGAAACACCGCACTAGATTAACAAAGAGCTCTGGAAAAATTAGGCCAGCTGCAAGGTAAGATATAAAATACAGCCAAGGCAAGCTAAGTTGAAAAATACTTTGTAGAGATGCAGAGAAGCTTAATCCTTTCAAATGGCAGACTAATAGAGCTGATGAAAAAGGTGCAGCTGTTTCATAAGCAAATCTATAATTAAATGCAATTAAAGATTTAAACTAATATGAATCAATTCTAATATTAACTACCAAAAAGCTTTAGCCCAATTAATATCTGAAGAGCAATTGGCATTATCTACAGATCACTACTGATATGATTAGCATATCAATAATTTGTACTACAATTGCTGGAGAGGATGAGTTAAATAATACAATTGCTCCATGTTCCATTTTTGGTTCTATTGTTACTCCAAGTAGACTTAAAAAAAGACAAAAAAGAAGTGGCTTATAGAAGGCAAAAGGAAGGAGCTGAATTTAGGAAAAAAGCTATGGTTACACAAAGTAAACTGTATGTGTTACATAGAATGTGCATCATATATACCAAAATCATTGTTGGTTTTACATACACCTATTTAGGCTTTCATTGTTTATAAAATAACTCCTTCTTGGTACATTCAGTTCATCATCTCGATGATCCTCCATAATGCTTTCTAAGTGTCCAGAGGCAGCTGCTCAAGACATAATGTACCCATATCTTGATACGTCTCTTTGAAATTGAGATAAAATACTTCAGGGACTGAGATCGTCATTGTGATGCTTTCCAATTTTCAAGTTTGTTTTTGACTCCACAATTGCAAACATAACTTCTTCATCTCACTGAATCTCAGCTGATTCCAAGAACAAATTCTGACTCATCACATACAGTGAACAGTTTGAAGTGCAGCAGCAAAACTCCTCTTACTGGTCTATACTTTATTCACACGCTCTGACCTGGATATTGATGCTCTCTCTCTACATCAGTCATAAAAACCTCAGTCTTAATTCTGACTACAATTTGCACTTTAACTCACATCACAGGCCACCAAGTGCTCTATAAACAAAACATCACTCCAAGCCATTTATACTTGATACAGAGTATGAACATCACCATCTACTTTGTTCATATGGGTAAGGAGCGAGGGGAGCCAATATAAATTCCTTGTATTGACTTGTATTTCTGTATCCAATTATGTATCTTTATATTCTGGGACTGCATGGCTTTGTATGTCTAACAGGAATATTACTTGCCACGATTGGGGGAGGGTGGGCATGGAGAGCAGGAAATATACACTTTGCTTAGTGTGTAAGAAATACTAATTCTGCCTTTCAGGCTCATAAGAGGGTAACCCAATAGTCTTACAGGTATACTATTCCTTATGAATTTAGAAAAGGCTCATTTTTAATTGCTGTGTCTGCAGCAAGGTTTTCCTTGATTTCAAAATCATGTACCTGTCTTCAGAAAAAAACCAAATCAACAGACAGCATCAATTATTACAAAGTTCACATCATCTCTTTAAGCAGGTTACTGTTCCTCATACACAGTTAAATTAGACAGTACCAAGTAATTTATCATACCAGCTTGCTAACTTAAGTTAAAATATTTAAAAGACAGTAGAGGACATTATTTCTTTCCTAATATCAATACAATATTATTAAAAAAACAAAGTTGGAAAGCAAACAGACTTTTATGCCAGTTCAAAATGAGTTTACTCTCTCCAATATTATTGCTCTTTCCTCTTTTGACAATCACTACTGTTGAAGTGAAGATAAAGTAAATATTTTCTCCCAGGGCCAAGAAAATAATTGCACATTGCAACATGTCAATCCCATTTTCATTTTTTTAAATGTATTTTTTGAAGTATGTCTTTCTTACGTGCTAAGCAAAAGCCATTAAGCTACTAATGATGAACATTTTCTAACAACCCTAGGGTACAGATTTATAAAGAGAGAGCTTCATATAAAAGGGTAATACTACATACATATATACATGAGTTATCTATGTTTATGTACATATATATAAATATACACATAAAAATATATTCACTAAATTTACTCTAAAATATAATAAAAAATTTATACACGTGTTCTATCAATGTTTTAAAAAAACTCACCACAATGCAAATACACATTTGCTTTTATAATCATATCACCTGCTTCCAAAATTTAGTTACATGTGCAAAAATGCCTGTATTCTTGAAGAAACCAGATAGTCCATGTACTTTTAATGATAGAAAATGAAAAAAACAAACAAACAAACAAAAAACCTGTACAGAGAATATGTAAAAACAAGTCCATTCATAATAACATTTAATTTAGCACTTCATCTAAAAACATTCAAAGGAAATCCAGAAACTTAAGGTATATACAATAACTAATTTAACAGGAAAAGTACAGGTAATATGTTAATGAAAAAATCCTCTTTCAGACTGACTGCTCTGGGATCAAAGTGAGAAACAGATAATACACAAGAAGGGACAGAACAGGACAGCACTAGACTGATAATTTCTCTTATAGTTTAATTTCTTATAAGAAAACATCTTCCAGACTAATGTAGAAATATAGAATATTGCTTTAAAAGACTGTAACACCAGATCCAATTTCAATGCTGTAAGCCAGTTCAATATCAAATACTCAGAAGACATGGCTGAATTAAGAAAAACTTGGCATTCACTGTATCTAGCAGAAAGGACAAAGAATTTTGATGAAACCATAAAAAACATATTAAAGTTAAGACTAAAGAAAAGGTCATTGGGCAACATTAAAACCAGCAAAGCAGCACAGTTTAGGTAGCAACAAATATGGTCTGCATCTGCTAGTTTAAACTGTGGTGATTTCCAGAGATCGTCCTGCAATTAAATGATAGACTACACCATATATTTGTAGGCCAATAAAGTAAGTGCATAGCTCAGTATCCAGCTGTGGATAGCACACTGAGAATTAGTCCCAAATTACATTAACTGATGAGCTGCCACAAAATAAGACATGTTTAAAGTCAAATGCTAAACTAAGAAAGAAAGAAAAAAAAAATCCCAAACTAGAAAGTATGTTTTTAATCTTCACCTCATACATTTTCTCAGGCATCATCATCTCTTGTGTTTAAATCCTATCATGAATGAATTTCTGAGTCATGGTGAAGCAATAAACAGTAATTACTGGCAATAACTATAAATTACAATGTATAATTTTCCACTCCATTTAAACATAGAGTCCACCTATACAAGCCATCAAAGGACTACACCTGTCACAAATGAGATCCAGTATATTGATCATAATGTCAAGTCAGACTGGTTCCTAATGATTTACCAGGTTGGCATTTTGTTGCGAGGACTAGTGTTTTGTGTCCTAGAATTTGATTTTATTTTCTTTAAAAAATAACCATAAAATGGATCTACCATAACGTGGATTAAATAACAAACAAGTACCCAGATTGGAAAAAAATTCTAATTTCATAGTATACTTAATCTGAAATTGTAAATTAAAAATACTAAATTGTGTAAGAACAGAAATAAAACTCTTCACATATATGAAAAAAAATTTCTAAGTTTACAACTTGATTGAAAGTAAATCTTCAAATAAAAAAATCAGTGGTACAGTAATCTAGCCAAAATATTGAAAGAAAAGATAATCCTAAATCCTTTAGGTAGATTGCATTGTATCTCAGCAATGGAGCTGGAAGCCATTGTGCAGCAGGAAAATGATATAGTTGCAATTACAGAAACATGGTGGGATGACTCGCACAGCTGGAGTGCTTCAATGGGTGGCTACAAACTCTTCAGAAGGGTTAGGGAAGGAAGGAGAGGCAGTGGAGTTGCCCTTTATGTTTGGGAGTGTTTTGATTGTCTAGAGCTTAATGATGGTGACAATAGGGTGGAGTGTTTATGGGTAAGAATCGGAGGAGGAAGGCCACTAAGGCAGATATCATGGTGGGAGTCTGTTATAGACCACCCAACCAGGATGAAGAGGCAGACGAAATACTCTATAAGCAGCTGGGAAAAGTCTCACCATCGCTAGCCCCTGTTTTCATGGGGGACTTTGACTTACCAGTTGTCTGCTGGAAATACAATACAGTGGAAACAGCCCAGGAGATTCCTGGAGTGTGTGGGAGAGAGCTTCCTGACACAGTTGGTGAGTGAGCGAAATAGGGAAAGTGCCCCGCTGGCCCTGTTGTTTGTGAACAAAGAAGGACCTGTGGGTGATGTGATGGTTGGAGGCCATCTTGGGCATAGCAATCATGAAATGAGAGAGTTTTTGATTCTCAGAGAAGTAAGGAGAGGGGTTAGGAGAACTGCTGCTTTGGACTTTGGGAGGGCAGACTTTGGCCTGTTTAGGAGCCTGGTTGTCAGAGTCCCTTGGGAGGCAGTCCTGAGGGGAAAAGGGGTCCAGGAAGGCTGGACATTCTTCAAGAAGGAAATCTTAAAGGTGCAGGAGCAGGACATCCCCATGTGCTGAAAGACAAGCCAGTGGGGAAGATGACTGACCTGGCTGAAGAGAGAGCTTTGGCTGGAACTCAGGAAAACAAAGAGTTTATGACCTTTGGAAGAAGGGGCAGGCAACTCAGGAGGATTACAAGGATGTTGTGAGGTTATGCAGGGAGAAAATTAGAAGGGCCAAAGCCCAACTAGAACTTAATCATCTGGCTACTGCCTTAAAAGATAATAAAAAATGCTTCTATAGATACACTAGCAACAAAAGGAAGGCTAAGGAAAATCTCCATCCTTTATTGGATGTGGGGGAAAACAGTGACAAACGATGAGGAAAAGGCTGAGGTACTTAATGCCTTCTTTGCCTTAGTCTTTAATAGTAAGGCCAGTTGTTCTCGGGGTACCCAGCCCTCTCAGCAGGAAGACAGGGACGGGGAGCAGAATGAAACCCCCATAATCCAAGGCGAAATGATTAGTGACCTGCTACACCACTTAGACACACACAAGTCTGTGGGGCCAGATGGGATCCACCCAAGGGTACTGAGGGAGCTGGCAGAAGTGCTCACCAAGCCACTTTCAATCCTTTATCAGCAGTCCTGGCTAACCTGGGAGGTCCCAGTTGACTGGAGGTTAGCACAGGTGATGCCCATCTACAAGAAGGGTCAGAAGGAGGATCTGGGGAACTACAGGCCTGTCAGCCTGACCTCAGTGCTGGGGAAGGTTATGGAGCAGATCATCTTGAGCGCCATCATGCGGCACGTACAGGACAACCAGGTGATCAGGCCCGGTCAACATGCATTTATTTATAAAAGGCCGGTCCTGCTTGACTAACCTGATCTCCTTCTATGACAAGGTGACCCGCTTAGTGGATGAGGGAAAAGCTATAGATGTTGTCTACCTAGGCAGGCTTTAGTAAAGCCTTTGACACCATTTCCCACAGCATTCTCCTGGAGAAGCTGGCTGCTCATGGCTTGGACGGGTGTACGCTTTGCTGGGTAAAGAACTGGCTGGATGGCCGGGCCCAAAGAGTGGCAGTGAATGGAGTTTACTCCAGTTGGCAGCCGGTCACAAGTGGTGTTCCACAGGGCTCAGTATTGAGGCCAGTCCTGTTTAATATCTTTACCAACGATCTGGACGAGGGCATCAAGTGCACCCTCAGTAAGTTTGCAGATGACACCAAGTTGGGCAGGAGTGTTGATCTGCTCGAGGCTAGGAAGGCTCTGCAGAGGGACCTGGACAGGCTGGATCGATGGGCCAAGGCCAATTGTGGGAGGTTCAACAGGGCCAAGTGCTGGGTCCTGCACTTGGGTCACAACAACCCCATGCAACGCTACAGGCTTGGGGAAGAGTGGCTGGAAAGCTGCCCGGTGGAAAAGGACCTGGGGGTGTTGGTCGACAGCCGGCTGAATATGAGCCAGCAGTGTGCCCAGGTAGCCAAGAAAGTCAATGGCATCCTGGCTTGTATCAGAAATAGTGTGGCCAGCAGGACTAGGGAAGTGATCGTCCCCCTGTACTCGGCACTGGTGAGGCTGCACCTCGAATACTGTGTTCAGTTTTGGGCCCCTCACTACAAGAGAGACATTGAGGGGCTGGAGCGTGTCCAGAGAAGGGCAACGAAGCTGGTGAAGGGTCTGGAGCACAAGTCTGATGAGGAGCGGCTGAGGGAGCTGGGGTTGTTTAGCCTGGAGAAAAGGAGGCTGAGGGGAGACCTTATCGCTCTCTACAACTACCTGAAAGGAGATTGTAGAGAGATGGGTGTTGGTCTGTTCTCCCAAGTAATAAGCGATAGGACAAGAGGAAACAGCCTCAAGTTGCACCAGGGGAGGTTTAAGTTGGATATTAGGAAAAAATTATTCACTGAAAGTGTTGTCAAGGACTGGAACAGGCTGCCTAGGGAAGTGGTTGAGTCACCACCTCTGGAGGTATTTAAAAGACATGTAGATGTGGTGCTTAGGGACATGGTTTAGTGGTGGACCTGGCAGTGTTAGATTTGCTGTTGGACTTGATGACTTTAAAGGTCTTTTCCAACCTAAATGATTCTATGATTCTAGGAAATTACTATATACCTGTTCTGGCCAGGAGCTAGAGCAGTTATGTACAGATGTCTTACTGGGGCATGAAAAACATAGCCAAGTTAACCCTCTAAATGTATGTGACTGGGATATAGAAAAGGTAAACTTATTCATCTTTTTATCAAAAATTACTCATCATCAAGTCCTTTCTTAGATTTTTAGATTACAAAAATTTTAAGGATTGAGCAAGGAAATATACCAACATTTGCCAGCTAAGAAAATAGCCCCACTTTCTTCACTTCTCTCTCAAAACACCTTATTTTCTTATTACTTATGAAAGGATTCTGAATTAAAAGGCTTTTGTTTCACCTTTTTTATTATTCTACTGATTTGTTTGTTCTACAGCTTCACACTTAAGATTCTAGTCAAAATGGTGTTTGTTGGTTTTTGGTTTTGTTTTTTGTTAAAAATTAACCAGAACCTCTTCCTCTAATTTTTTGCACGTTCAAGTTTACTATTCATTGCTTGCTTGCTTTGGGAAGGTAGCATTCTTATTCTATACAGCATGTCCTATCCAGAAAAACTGCTTTAATGAGAATTGCTTCAATAATGGTTGTATAATCTCTATCCAGAACCTGGTTATTAATAATTTTATCTTACTGCTTTACATACTTGCTAGCTTGAAGGTGTTGAAATATTTCCAGGCTTTCAATGTGCCAGCAATACAGAATGCACGTTTCACACTACATAATGACAGAGAAAGTGTTTATCATACTTCAGTAGTTTATGAGAACACTGTGGTAAATCCAGGTTCAGTAAACCATTTGCTAGCAAATTTCTGTTTATCTTAACAAAATTATATGTTAGCAAAGAATGTGGTCACCTGTTATTTACTGTAATATACAAACTGTTATTTACTGTAATATACATGCCTTTTAAAGCTTTAAATTATATCTTGCTCAATAATGTCAATACTTCACAAAATCACTTATGATAAGGATGGTATTTTAGGGTCTTAAGCTTAATTTGTTTCATCACAAAGTTAAATCTTACACATATTTTTTCTATGCAAATATGTTATTTTCTTCTGGCTGCTGTAAATGAGCAGATTGCTAAAGAACTGCTGACAGAAATTCCTAGACTTTATAATGCTAGGGCAAAATTATTTCCCTTAAACTCACACGTTCTCTTTCTTTTGCAGAGGTATCCTATATATTTAGATTAGGAGTTTTACTTACATTGCCCAGACCTGATGTAAAACTCATTATAATATGAAAACTTTGTGGAAGAAGAATTAATTTTACAGACCGGTTAAAATGTAGAAAAATTTTAGGCCTTCTAGTATTTCTGAAATATGAAATAAATATGAAAAGAAGTGGAATCTGAACTGATTAAAGCAGAAAAAAAATCCTCTCTTCTGTGAAGAAATATGACAACATAGAAAGAAGAGGGGTAGCAGAAAGAAGCATGAAGGACAATGGGCAAGTCTTGCATAGGAGAAAACAAAAGCTGATAGAATTAAAGATAGTATGCTTCCTGAGTACTCACAACCTTGCACAAACGGCTGTCAATAAAAATTATAGTAATATCAGTTGAATAAGGAGGAGGAAGTAAGGAACATACCAGAAAGCAGGGGCTGGAGAAATATTAATAAGATTCAGCTGGGGTCTGAAATGGAACTTCTCACAAAGTGAGAGGTGGGGTTTTTTAAATTATTTTTAGGAATTTTGCCATTTCACACAATTGGGTTTGAACTGTTACTACATTTTTTTCCCAAACACTATTCCAGAGAATTACAATTACAGCATTAAGAATGTAAACAGAATATATATATGGAGCACATACTATACCTGAATATCTAGAATATTAGGATAAATAAGGTTTGCAATAGAAATATTACAGCATAGTATCTACAGTTCTCGTAAGAAGTTCTTGGTACATACGAGGACAATACATGCAAAAGAATAAATTAAATAATTTAGAATTTAGCCCTGTCTCAATTCTCCCTTTTTATGCTTTAACTCTGAATACGACCTTAGAAACTGAGACAGGACTTTCAACTACACGGAACAAGTGCAGAGACAATTCTGTGACTTGACACCAGTTGGACAGGTTCAGCATAACATTGCGATAAAGAGGGTAACTGTAACTTTCTCATCAGGGTAACTGGTAAGCAGCAATACCTTGTGATAGGATTAATTTCTGAAAAAGTCAAAGATGGATCACCATTAGAAGTCAGCATAAATTTCTAAATGGGTATGCTTTAAAGTTACCGCCAGTACACCTAAACTGCTTCCCTAGTTAACCCAGGCCATTCTGTAGCAAGCAGGTAGGTGAACTCTCAACAGATTTACAGAATTCTATGAGAATTTCTGCTAAGCATTAGCATTGTCTCTTACTTTTCTACCACATGTATTTTACTGATTATGACTGAAAACACATTTGGATTAAAACCAAAATGCCCTTCATCTCCAAAGTGTTTTTTCCTTTAAGTAACATTCATACCACCAAACAGCTCTTGTTAAGGCAAACTGCAATTACAAACTCTTTACACAGTTTTTACATCTCCATTTTTTAATAATTACATCATTTATGCTTCTATTATTTGTCCTGAATTTCTTGTAGTCTATCACCTTGCAAAACATGCATTTTTTTCTGCTTGTTAAATTTCCTCATTACAGACTTGTCTCAGAAACCACGGCTGAACCACACCTGTGTACTCTGAACACCATAAGGGATCCTCCCCAAAAATGAATGATCAACAATTAAGTCCTCTTCTCTAGTGAGGATATCTTCATTACAGAAACAAAACACAAGCTGTAAAATAAATATGGATCATCATATTCAGCTCAAAGATGAAGGGAAAAGACTAACCATATTTAAAAGTCTCTGTTATGTAATACAGAGAGTATAATAAATCACAAAGCTGAACAAAACTAAATGTTACAATTACTGAAAAACTACACCTCTGTAGCAGCTGCTGTTCTATATGCTGACATGTTATACACAGGATGGAAATATCTACTTTTAACGTTACAAAAAAGTTGTAAATAGTAGCTCACAAATACAGAAGTACTAGGGACAATAGAAACAAATTATCTTAATATCAAAAACTTTCACAAGGAAGCAATGTTACTTACTCTACTTCACAAAAAGTGAGCCAGAAATATCTATTAAAACCTGCTATACTCATTGTCTTCTCTTTGCACAAACCAGTTGATGGATGACAAATTCAAAAGACAAATGTTTGATGAAGTTGTATTTATATAATTATTGAAATTTCAAAAATATGTCATGAAGGAAGAAAATATTATTAACTCCATTAATTACATTTAGAATTCAGAAAATAAATATGTAATTATTTTGTTTTCATTCAAATAAGTAACTTTATGGGAAAGAAACTACACTGCAGCAGTAAGAAAGCAAACGCTATTTTTTTGCTTATTAGTGATCTGAAACACTGAACTTTGTGTTTGCAAAAGAGCTTTCAAAATCATTGGATGTTTTAAAAAAATATTTAAAAGCATATACACACATGCTTGCACACCCACACATAATCTATACATAATTTTTCTTATGAATCTTACAGGTTTCTGTAAAGCTGGGTGTCATGAGACAGATGGGATGGAGTTTGACTTCCCAAAACGTCCTTTAATTTTCTCCCTGAGTTGCTTTGGTGTGGTTGCAATCATGGAGATCCATTCCCACTAGTAAAGGGGTTTCCATGTTAACATACCAAAGCAAAGCAAACTTAATTCCTTAGCTTTAGACATAAATGATAAGGTGACCAAATCTTGAAACAACTGAACCAAGCTTCATATGAATTTAACTGCTGCACTGTCTGATTTTGTTTGCATGAATGTCTGGGTCTGTAAGAAAGCAATTACAATGTTGTAATTTCATTTATTTGCTTTTTGGTTATGTTTGCCATTCCTGGGCTTTCCATATCTCATTCGTCTCTCACCATGGAACAGAAACTGTTGAAAACATTACTTAAAAGGGATTGTTGAACAGTTTGCCAAGGCATGTAATCACAGGAAGCAGTTGCATAATTCCAGAAACAAAATTATATGAATCTTAGGTTCCACGTATCATATTATGCAGTAAATTATTAAATTTTATTTGCATGGTCTATACATATAAATGACATTAATTTGACACTGTATAAGCAGTAAGGTCTGTCAGGTATGCTTATTTCTTGTTTCAAAATTAAAACTATTTTTCTGTGCTTCACCTGGCCCATTCAAGTAATATCATGCATTAATCTGTAAAAAAAAATAAATTCAAACCAAACAATAGAATTTATTTGATTTAAAATAACTTAATAAACAGTATGCTGCACTTGTCTTTTATAGGCTTGGGCCTTTTGTCATTCCAAATATGATGAAGAAGAAACCAAAAATTTATACCTAAATCTTAGAAAGGCATGTTTCTTTAAATGGGTAAGGACTACTCTGCCTCTGCAAGATTCTTCTGATGTGTGCAGAAAATATGGATTATGTGTCTGCAGCAGGTACGAGCTTTAGTGAAAGAATCTTCTGCTGCCATCCAATGGTAAACTGACCTTTTGATTCCAAAAGATGGAATAAGATGGCTTCATTTACATATTTTATTATCTACCATGCAGGAGAATTCTTGTCACAGAAAATGTGATCATTTTCTTTTTTAAAATGGAGATGAAAGCAGAATTTATTAAATTGCTATGAGCAGCAAGAATTCTATTCAAGGTTATGCTAAACCTTCAAATCCTCTACTGAATATAATTTCAAAAAAGAAGAAATTCTACTGGCAACTTACTAGTGCTTGTATTGTATCAGAAAACATTTAATATCAGTAAGTACTCACTCTTATAACTGCAGTTGAAAGAGCTGTTTTGAATGGTGCAGCCTGAGCATCTGTATTTGGTATTATAAAAGAGAAGTAACAGTATGGTGAGAGGGAAAACAAGAGAAAGGGCAGAATAAGCTTTACTGTCAGAAGTCATCAGTGAGAAGAAAGAGAAACAGTGACGTGGCATACCACCTCTTTACTGACACTGAAGGCAGGTCTACCTAAGTATATACCTAGACTAACACTCCTTCAAACTCAGTGAGGTTTTCAGAAGAGGCAGGAAGAAAATGGTGCATTCTGGATATTGTTAATGATTCAGTCTGACAAATGCTGCTACTGTGCTGCTAAAAAGGAACTTGTCATTGATAATAAATTCTTTGGGAGTATTCATTCTGCATAAAAAGCTACGCACACTGACAACTAGCTGAGCCTAGAGGGAAGAAGCATTTTTTGAAACCCAAGGGCAGAAAAAGATGTGCCAGACTTGGAAGATAAATCATGTAAGATAAATTAGAACTTATATCATAGGTTCAGAATAAGGCACAATACACATATGAACACAGGCATAATTATGCAAATTTGGGGATACATGATCAATGGTTTCCCAAGATACTTGGCAAAAAGATACTCTGTCTAGTCTTAGGTTTTTTTAAAGATGGCATATGCACCAGCTGGTTTTGTGCATACCTGACAGTCCAACCATGATTTTGCTTGGTTTTAATTTTAAGTCTCATTCACACAACATTTCTCTGGGATGGAGCAGGACATCTACCATCCATCTGGGGAAGGAATTTCAAAACTGTAATTTGCAAAAACAATAAGCTATCTACATAAGCATGTGCCAAACATCCATATGCCAAATAGCTTACAAAGTACTTGTACAAAAGGAACAGCTGAAGGGTTTTTTGGCCTACCACTCTACACATGACTCAAGTGGCCAAAAGGGACAAACTCTTGCCACTGAACCTATAAAGCAATTCTAACAGTTTCTACCATCACTCTGGAGAATGAGGAGAAAAGAGAATGATTAGAGATGTTACAGTAAAAATCTAACATAACACATAATTCAGAAAGGGTATAAACTACTTTGAAAACAAAATGTGCATATGAGCCTTGGTAGGAAAGGAAGATTAGGGCAGTAAATGAAAATGAGAAGACACATCATCAAATGTGAAGACCTGAGGAATATGAAGAAGGAAATAAATGGAAACATATTGGTAAGAATAATTCTGATTGTGGGAGAGAATAAGAATCAATGGAGCAGAAAGAGTTGGAAATGGGAATAAGTGGTAGGACAGCTGGAGAAAATCAGAGGCAAAGTAGCACACTATTTTAGATTCTTACTACTGGTTTGAATATAGAGCACTGTACGTTGTTATATGATTTGAAGTGATCCATCAGTAACAGTAAGGCAGTCATTGCTCCACCACACAAGTCCCTAACAGTTATAATTTCTGTCATTCCTTTCAAATGTTTATTTGTGCCACAACTTAAAGCATGAACAGCTGGATGGCTTTTCTGCATCTTTCACTACTGCCTGTATTCAGTCATTCTATATTAAATTAAACTTTATTACAGAATTTCACTTATTTTAAGGCAGACTTTATTCCCATTTAAATCGTCTATTCTAATTGCAGGTAGTCAAAAAAGAAACTGTTTATGAATAAGACAAAGATATTGTTAAACAAAATCGTATTTCAGTAGCCATTAACTGCAAGCACAACATTATCCCTGTCTTTATCACCAATTCTGATGTCCAAGAAATAAAAAAACATCTGTTGGAATCAGCCCAAGAACAAATTTATTCTGGCATAAGATGAGAGAAATGTGCAACTTGAAAGATAGATCATTATTGTAGAAAATAAAGTCTACACATATCTTCTCCTTATAAAATTAAATTCTGTGTACTGGCATTATAATGCCATGATTTATCATTAATTTATTGTTAAAAGGAGCAACTGGGCATGTTAGCCCATGGTCTAACATGGGCTAGCTTTGTCTAGCTACATCAACATTACTTTAATTTTTTTAAAACTATTTACATCATCAGTTTTACCCTAATTAGCTAACAACTGCTGTGGATTAAAGAACAATTGTGAAAGCCTAATGTTCTACCAAGAACATTTCCAACGTACAGTATGCTTGACCAATGTTCTCATTGAACATAAGGAGAAAGAACAAGTATCCAAGGCTTTTAAGTGCTGGCATTAGTTGCAAGGATGCTAGCCAAATTCCAGATCACTTGTTACATTGTGCTTACTTGCATTCCCTCTCCACTCCAGAACAAACACACTATTCTTCAATTTATACCTTAAAAATATAATTGAACAGAATTGTTAGTGCACAATAGCTGTCCTATTACTAAAAGAAAAAGCAGTTGTATTTCAGTAATAGACAAAAGGATTCTATTTACATTGCATACATTCTTTAATAATGCTAGACAAAAGCTACAGTGAAAGAACGTAACATGGTGCACAGTTAATGAGCATTTATTGAACGATAAAAATAAAATATTAACTGATGAGGCCTTGTGAGTATTCCAAATACTATTCAAAATATATCAGGCCACTGTACATAAAGTAATGCATCCATAAAATGATAAACTCACATTTTGTAACTGTCTGGAAAAGTCTGGTTTCATTAATCTGATCTGTCTGTTGCAGAAACACTATGCCAGAGACTGAATTCGACTGTGCACGGCAAAAATGCAACAGACTGGAGAGAACTTTCATTCATCCACACCAAACGGATAACCATTCTGTGCATGAAAGAATGACTACAAGAAAAATGTTCATGTAATATAAGTTCTAGCTGTATTATGACACAGATGTGCATGTGGATGTGGGTAATTATTGGGATTGACTGAAAACATCCTTTGCCAGTATGTTTTACATACAATTTCCTATGGTAGAGAAACAGTGAGTCAGAGTTTCAAGGCTCTGTTCAAGCCATATAACTAAGGCAATGTGTGTTGCCTCAATCCCATTTGCTCCATCCCTAATGGAATCCTCTTCTTGGCTAGCTATCTGTACCAGTAGCATTCCTTTATGAATCTTTATCCAATTCCAGTCTCTAATCTTCAACTTTTTTTACCCCTTGCCTACTGCCTTTCCCAACTACTCCTAGCATCCCACTAAGGGATCAGAGTCTGCATCCCGGAATCTCCACCTTTCTGATGGAAATTTACCATACAGGTATTAAAGGAAAGAAATCAGTAATAAAAAGGAAAATAAACTATTATGAAGAATGAGATGCTCAAAAATGGGTAATCAATTCAGTGGCATCACAGTGACCTCTTTAAAATAAAAACATCCTTAATTTCCCATTCCTTTGTTTCACACACTTGCTTAAAGCTGTATCTACATGCCAGTCTCTAATTTCCCTGTAATTTACTGTGTCCTTAAGACATGTATGTACTCACTATTCAGACAGGTTCTAATGAGCTTTCTACTTCCTTTTCTTTTGCTTATGTGAATTTTCATTCTGTCAGGCAGTTTGGCTCTTTATTTCCATAACTTACGCTCAGCTTTTACTGTTTTGATGCTTTCTGTATAAAGTGCTCCTTTGCTCTTGAAATGATTGAGAAGCACTGACTACCTTAAAGCCACAGAATCTCCTCAAGAACTTTCAATGAAAGGCAATAATTCTATACACTTTAAAAAAATAATAAAAAAGCCGACTTAGTAAGTCTCTAAGTATTCTTACAAATGAAACCAAACAGCATCAATATTTCAAACGTTATTCAATATTATGTGCCACTACCCACTGTAGTGGATAGTGATTCCTGACAAACACATCACACTGGAGACACTGAATTCTCATTTGAAGCTGAAAAATTCTTCAGACTTTAGCTTAAATGTGGAAGCGCTATAATGGAACTAAATGGAACCATATTGTCTTAGTACAACAAGCGAGTTACAGTTCTGTGCAATAGGATACATTACTGCCTTCCTTACTTGGTTACCGGTATGGAAAATAAACAAAACATCAGTAAGCCATAACACTACACTTGTTCCTCATACTGGAAGCATTTTGCCCTGTTTCTTCTTCATAGTGTCAGAACTTCTCTGCAGTTCTCTCGCCTTAATCTTGCCCAGTAATTTACTGAGATTTATTCAAGTTGAACCTACATACTAATAATCCACTTCGCAATACAGAAAACGATGCGCCCAGTTACAATATTTGCCTGCACACAGCATACCTGGAATTTTCCAGACTGCATCATACATTCTCATCAGTATTTGAACACAGGGGACACACTTGTTTAAAATATAAAGAGGCTACTTAAGCAGTTACTGCAGTTCTTGGATATATATTGTATGTAGCCACATCAGCACTGCCACATGTTTGTTCTACAACTACTTAAAGCAGGGGACTTTTTTTTACAGTATTTGTACAGCACACACACCTTAGCATTCTCAAAGCAGATAATAACAAGAGCAGAATATGCCACAGGAACCACAGTTCCTCTCCAGAGACACAATCTCCCATGCCCAAAACAGAGAAGGAGAGAGAATAAAGATGGACAGTAAATGTACATATAAAATACCTCTATTATACAGTTATGGGAAGCAAGATAGCCCTTGAAACATCAGTTCAACCTGCAAGTCAGATGCCTAATGTTCTTGTTTAAAAATAACAGAACTACTAGAGCGCTGAAAGCAATGAGCAGAGAATGCAACTTCAAAATACACAAAACAATGTACTTCTTCACATAATGAAAGGTAATATAATTTGTTCATATAAAGCCTGGTTAAGCTATGGAACTCCTTACCACAGGCCACTGTCAATGTTAAACATTTACACAGATTCAAAACTGTCTGCATGGAAGGAAAAGTTAATTGCACTAGCTTATGTGGATGCAGAACGTCCTTCACCACAATCAATGTTGGCTGGGAGACTGTTTTGTGGGGTGTCTTAGTATATGCTAACAGGACTTAGTATATGCTTCTCCCTAATTTCTTCCCCAGAATTTGTTATTGATCATTGTCAGAGACAGGAGAAGGGAATAGACAAACACCTGGTCTGAATTAATATAGCTGTTGTCTTGTGGCAAGAAAACCAAGGTAGGAGTTAGAACAGGGCTCCAGAGTCATTGTGTTCTAAATGTCAGTATGGGCAATGGAACTGAGAGATGTAGCTAGCAAACAGCTGTGGAAAATGTCAGTACGGGCAATGGAACTGACAGATGTAGCTAGAAAACAGCTGTGGAAATGTGTGGTGAGCACAAACCTCAAGATTGTGGTTTTTTATTTAGGGCTTGATCCTCTTCTGTCCTCAGGACAGACACTTATAAGAATCCAGAGGTGACAGAAAGAGAGTATCTGTGCAGGATGAGTACAGTTAAAACTAAATTTCAAAGAGGACGTGATCATTTGATCATGCCAGACAGAATAAATAAAGTTAAGTAAAATGAATAATCACACTAGAGAGGGAAAAGTAGAAAAAAAGCCCTATCAGAAGTGGAGGCTATTTAGCCTCTTTGTAACTTCCCAAAAAAGAGACAAAGCAAACAAGCAATAAAGAACATAAAATTACAAAAAATCAGACCTAAGGTATGTTTATAAACAATCTTAGTGATACAGCAACAAATTCTGGTGCAAACAAGGAAACTCCTGAAGGCACATGTCCTGGTTTCAGCTGAGATAGAGTTAATTTTCTTTATAGTGGCTAGTATGGGGCTATGTTTGGGATTTGTGCTGAAAACAGTGTTGATAATACAGAGATGTTTTAGTTGTTGCTGCACTGGTCAAGGACTTCTCAGCTTCCCGTGCTCTGCCAGGTGCACAAGAAGCTGGGAGGGGATACAGCCAGGAGAGTTGATCCAAACTGACCAAAGGGCTATTCCATACCACATGACGTCATGCTCAGTATATAAAGCTGGGGAAGAAGAAGGAAGGGGGGGACATTTGGAGTGATGGCGTTTGTTTTCCCAAGTAACCGTTACGCGTGATGGAGCCCTGCTTTCCTAGAGATGGCTGAACACCTGCCTGCCCATGGGAAGGAGTGAATGAATTCCTTGTTTTGCTTCGCTTGTGTGCGCGGCTTTTGCTTTCCCTATTAAACTGTCTTTATCTCACCCCTCGAGTTTTCTCACTTTTACTCTTCTGATTCTCTCCCCCATCCCACCAGGGGGGAGTGAGCAAGCGGCTGCATGGTGCTTAGTTGCCGGCTGGGGCTAAACCACGACACACACATTCTTTAATTACTCTGTATCTGTTTAGTGCTACTACTGTCTGCATGGCTTCAATACAAATGCAATTTAACTTAAGAATTCAGGTACTTCTCCATTTGACTTTTCTTAATCTTGGTTGTATTAAGATGAAATCATTCCTCCTAATCAACTCCCCCTTCAGTTTAGAATCTTGAACCTTTAAAAGTATTTGATTGTCTTTTTGTGATAAAAGCTTAAGTTATAATAACTTATAGCATATAAGTTATTATATAATATAGCATATAACTTGTAGCATATAACTATAGATAATAACTTTAAAAATTTAATTTTTGCCCTTTTATTCTTCATGCATACCACTATTACATCCAGGTGATTCAAAACTAATATGCACAAAAGCTCTAGGCTTGATTATGTCTTAAGCTCTTTTTTTGTTCTTCATACATGCAGTTTCTTTCCGGAGGGCAAAAGGAATGAAATGCAACAGATAATCCCTGGCACTTTAATTCCTGTGCTCAACAGATTGCTGTTTGATATATTCTATTCCTTTGGCCATTATAAATACAATGTATAGACAACTCTCTCCTATTTCAAAGCAAGTCCACAGGAAGATGCATGAAGTTTAAAATACACGATTTTAGGTGAAAAATTCAGAGGCATTCCATCACCCAGTATTAGTGTCTAAAAGCTACATTATCCAAAGTACAGTGTCCTGTGGAAAATCAGTTTGGAATTTCCAGGACAGTCCCACTGGCATTTCTAGCAGAGAAGTAAGAAATTAACAGGACACAGAATAAATAACCATATTATTTAAAAATAATATGTGTTTTCAGCAAGGGTAGAATTAGGGAAACAGTTACCTTACTTGTTGTCTGCAAGTATTTTCCTTTAAACACTCTCTGGACTTAGCTTTCACAGTGCAGAACATAGACATCTTTCCAAGTTCTTAAATTTAGGGAAAGAATGAAGTAAAAATTGATTACTACATTATTGCATCACTACTCAGAATTCTGTTAGAAAGCTACATTAATTTCTTAAGAGCTAAGACAGCCTTAGATGAAACAGCAAACCACTACTGAATTTAAATGAGAGAAATTCCACATCTTTCTCACAATTCTAGCTTATTTGACTAAGATTTTATTTTGTCATTCTCAGGAGACAGAACAACTAATGTTATTTTTAAACAAAATTAGCTGTTTAGATATCCATTGTATATGATAATGAACTTGAAGGAATATATTCCATAAAAAATTCTTAAAGATACAGGAACTACCAGCTTTTCAAAGTCAGAAGTGATATGGAAAGAAGTTATAAACTTAATATAAATCAGTTCTGGTTTGCATTTTTAAAATCACCATAAACTTCTGTTAATGACTACTTACAGCAACATTTAACTATATATAAATATATATACATTGATTTCTGGAGCTGAGGAAAAAATTTCATTATGAAGCTAGAACAGATTTGTTCTTTGCATTCTGACATATCAGAAACACACTCTGATGGTAGGTACTCCCACTGCAAACATGGTAAAAAAAAAAAAATCAAGTTTTTTTCCTTCCCCTAAAGTGTGGATATTTTTATAACTTAACATACACACAAAACTTTAATTTTTTAAAAGGATATAAATGTTAATTTAAACATCTGCCCTGAAAGTACTTCCCCTCTCTTGAAGTTTCCTGTTACTTGATTCATTCATGTGTCACTAATTCTACAATGACCTTCTCAAGATATTTACTCTTACAAGACTCAGCAATTTATTTAGCTTTAAAGCACACCATCTGTAAAAGCACGGATTTAATCAGAAGACTTCTAGAGGAACAGAATCCATAATATTCCAAGTTGTTTATGTCAACTGTTAATCACTGTCACTTTCAAAAATTATGTTTAGTTTGTTGTCTGCCTGTCATTAACTAGATCCTCTTGTTCCTGTCTTTTCTAGATTAAATAATCCTTTACGATTCTGTATTGCACCAAAGGTCCTTGAAAACTTAATTAAATCAACTATACATCTTTTCCAGAGAAAGAAATCAGCCAATTTAAATTCCCATGGCTTACACTGTATTTTCCGGATGTAGTTCTCTTCTCTATGGTCTACATTTTTGTAACACACTCTTCAAAATGGGGGCATCAGAACTATGCATGATCTTTCAGTGTGATTCTAGAAGACGACCCAATACAAACAAAACCAGAGCAGAAAACGGTATCAGTGAGGCTTATTTCAAAACAAGCTCGGATCCCTGAAGTGGCTTGCTGCAGAGCCACACAGGCAGCTGTATTGGCACACAAATGCTTCTGAGACTTCTTACACAAACACCGCTGTCGAAAAACATCCTTGTAAATGTGTAGCACACATTGAAACTGGCGGAACTTTTTTCAGCAGTTTTTGCTCTCCCTTTCATATGGTGCCAACATAGTCATTTGTGCTGTTATGTGAACTAATTTGGGAAAATTACCCCAGATTAAATTTTTCTTTTTCCTGCCAGATTGTTTTTCAGCCTGAGTCCCCTGCTCGACACCATCTGCGCTAGCACCAGAGCAAATTCAGCAACGAGCAGCCTAAGGGTGGGGTGGAATGGGGAAGTAGTGATTTAAACACATACTAAACGAGCAGCTAGGCACGCAGCCAGGAGGCGGCGGCTGGGGCACGCAGGGAGCACGGCCTGAGAAGGCAGCCGCCGCTGACAGACCTCACCGAAAATGGCAGAGGACCACCGAGCAGGACGCTGAATGACAGGGGCCACCGACCACCTGTGACTAGAAGGATGCTGCTGCCCCCCAGCCACGAGCTCCCTTGTGCTCAGCTGCCACCCTCCTCAGCCCACGGGCAGCCCCGCGCTCGGCGAGTGTCGCCCGCCCCGCCCGCTCAACGCCTAACGGCCCGGACGGACGGACGGACGGAGGGTGCTGGGACGGACGACGGACCGGCGCGCGCCCCCCCGGCGGCGGCCGCGGAGGCGAGCACGCACTCCTCCTCGCGGTGCGCTCACCTTCCTCCTCGTCTCCCCGCCCCGGCCACACCCGCGACCCCTCCCCACCTGCAGCGCACGCGCAGCCTTCCTGGAGCCGCGTGCGCTCGTGGGGATTGGCCGCTGCGGCGGGCGGGGAAACCGTCCCCTCCTCCACCGCGCATGCGCCGAGCCCGGTCGTCATGGCAACGGGACGCGGTGCCAGGCGGTCGTGAGGGCCGCCGCCGCCGCCCGTCATGTCGGAGATTTTGTGCGAGTGGCTGAACGAGGAGGTGAAGCTCTCCCGGAGAGTGGGTGAGTGGGGGCCCCGCTGCCTTGGGAGGGGGCGGGGGGCTCGGGGGACAGCTGGCTTGCCTGCCAGAGCAGGGGGCTGCCGCAGGGTCAGGCCTTCGTCTCCCTGAGGAATTGAGAGGCTTCCCCGGGGCCAGCTCCCGTTGACCTACCGATGAACCCTCCCGCTTCCTCGAGTCCAGATACCTCCTCCGGTACATTTTTAATCTTCATGTGCAAGACTGATTTTCGAGGTGAAGTTAATTTTCCTCAAGGGGCAAGTGCTCTCAGGAGATATGAGGAGCTCAAGCTTCACCTGCTAATAAGGACTCCAGAGGATAAAAATATTTTAATATGTTTGCAAAGCAGTGCTTTGTTCTGAGTGGCAGGTGTTGTGCTGGCTTTGGAGAAGCATTTGTTCTCAAGGAGGGAGCAACTTTCCATGGAAGAGGAGCACATCAGATCTAGATTTGTTTTCGTTTGCATTTTTTACAGAAAATTTAGTAATTATCATTTATAGATATTGCTACAATATTAATGACAATTCTGACAGTGTTTACTTTTTAACAGTGAAAATGAGAATTAAATGACTACCTAAAGCTTATGTTGCAAAATAACTACACTGAAAGCAGATTTGTGACCTGAAAACTGGTTACTGCTAGCTCATTCTCCTAAAATTCCTCTGAATTATTTAATAAAGTTTGGACTTAATTTTGTTCTAAAAATAATAACAAGTTGTATTAAGATTAATGTATGAATTATTTTAATTATCTTAATTTTTTTTAAAAACAAACAACAAAAAATGAACTCAGTTCCAGGATCATTTTCAGAAGAATTTTCTAATGGCTACCTGCTAGGAGAACTTCTGCACAAATACGGTCTTCAGGATGACTTTAATCAATTTTCACAGAGCAGGTTAGTACATACGGATAACATGTCTCTTACAGAAATTAGACAAAATATTTATTTTTCAGTTAGGATTTGCTAATGCAGAGTGGGACAGGCATTTAGAACTTATCAAGATTTGATACATTTATCAGTAAATCAAAAGCTACTGGTATTTGATACACAGATTAGCTTCGTATTTCCAGAGAGATGGATCATACTACTTCAAGAAAATTATGCATTTTGATTGTAACTATGATAGTAGCAGGTTAGATCAAAAGTTCAACAAGCCCTTCAAGGATGCCTCTAAGACTGGAGGTACTGACACTGTCCCCATGAGCTGTGTAGAGCCAAGAATCCGGAGGAGTGGTGTGGTGGTGATCGTTACATCTTCACTAAAATGAAAATGTGGAGATACATTGTGAGGCTCTGAGTGAAGCCCTGGTGGAAGATCATGTAAGAATTTATAAGTTTACAAGTAAACTGGTGTAATATCCACGATGAAGAAGAACAGAAAAACAGGAAGTTGAAAAATCTTGTGCAGATCTGTGAGCTTTGGTATGTTGATGATGCAGTTCATGGGGTTCCTTGGCTTATGCTCCATTTTGGCAGACCTTGGTGCACATCCTCCTCCTGTTTCTTCTGAATTTCTTTTTTATGTTCTTTGCACTTCTTATTTATTTATACCCTTTCTTGTCCAAGTCCCACCAACTTGTAGGAGAGCAGCTTGAGCACAGCTAACAAAGGCAGCCAACAAACACAGCGGTTTTGCACAGCAGTTTTTGGACTCTGCTTCTAGGACTTCTAGATCTCTCAGGAATTTCTGGGATCATTGGAGAACTCCTGTTAACTCTTTCAGGAACTTTAGAGTGCCTGTTGCTGCTGGGAAAGGATAGCTTCAGGAGGCATTTACTTCTAGCAAGCTCTAGAAGCTTCTAACAAGTTCTGTCAACTCCTGATAAAAGGGTGCTTTGAGCTCTTGTCTCCAGCTGACTTCTGATTAGGGAGGTGCAATTAGTGAAGATGCACTTCAGCAGGTATAAGAAGAGGTTAGAAACTCTGCTGAGACAGTGTATGCATGTTCAGCAAAGGTGATGATGCATGATAGGGCATGATCCCCAGTACCCACTGGAACAATTGCTCGGAATGTCAGGGGGCTCAACTCAGATTTCTGTCCAGTGAAAGGAGGCAATTCTCTATGTCTCAGGCTGTAGGGAATGCTTAGAGTCTTCACTTAGCCTTGGGCAAGGGGAGGTGGTGGCTTTCCCTGCCTATTTGTGTGCACATGGAGGATCTGTCTCACCAAGTCAAGCTGCTGCAGAAGGAGGTCAGTAGACTGTTCAGCATCACAGATGATGGAAAGGAGATTGTGTCTTCTCTGAGACGCTGCAGAAACAGGAACCTGAACCTGCGGCTGTGCTGAAGGAGAGGCAGGCACAATCTGTGCTTGTTGGGTTGGGAAAAGGAGATGACTTGACAGATTGTAACTTTTGGCAAGAGAAGGAAGGTTCCTGCTCCACCTGCTGATCTGCAGCTGCAGAACAGGTCCATTGCCTTGGCAGCAGATGAGAGGCTAGTGGCTCTGTGCAACAAAGCATCTGAGTTGGAGAAGTCATCTGAACCACACAAGAGCATCAGGAGGAAAAGGTGAGAGACAGTAGTGGAATACTTTCTCCTGCAGGAGGTGGAGGCACCCATCTGCTGACCTCACATGCTAGCCGGGGAGGTTTGCTGCTTGCTGGGGATCGGGTCCAGGGCTGTGGAGGCTCGTCCAGCCCTTGCACTGTTGCCCTTGCTGCTCTTCTATGTGGGCACCAAGGATACTGCCAGAGTGACCTGGAGCATATCAAGAGTGTCTCTGGAGGCAAAAGTCAAAGGCATGGGGGCCCAGGTGTTTTTTTCCTCAGTTCTGCTGGTGAGGTGGAAGGGCTTGATGAGGAGTGGATAGATTCTACAGGTCAACAGGTGGTTGTGTAGCTGCTGTCAACAGCAGGGATTTGTTTTTCACAGTCATGGGATCCTCTTTGAAGATGGAGGACTGCTAGGAAGAGATGGGATCCACCTGACCAAGTTGGGCAAAAGCATCTTTGCCAACAGGCTGGCAAACCTGGTGAGGATAGCTTTAAACTGGGAATGAGGGGGGAAGGAGATGATTACTCTCAAACAAGTGAGGAATTGATGGCCTAGACTGGCAAGCAAGAGGAGGTAAGAGGGGCAAAACTGTGCAGAAGACTGCCCACTGCAAATACATGTACGCAATTAAGGAAGTGCTGAGAAGACAGCATTATGGGAGAAGCATTCACACATTTTCTGGTAAATCAACACAACTGGCTGCCTCTCTGAAGTGCCTGTATACTAATGCATGCAGCATGGGGAACAAACAGGAGGAGTTAGAAGCCTGTGTGCAGTTGCAGGACTATGGTATTGTTGGAATCACAGAGAGGCAGCGGGTTAGCTCACACAACTGGAGTGCTGCCGTGGCTGGATATAGGCTCTTTAGGATGGATGGGCTAGGAGATGAGGAGGACTGAGTTGCCCTTTGTGTGAGAGAGCAGAGAAGAGGCACAGAGCTCTGCCTTGGGTTGCATGATGACCAGTTAAGGTCTTACGGGTTAGGATTAGAGGAAAGACCAAACTGGGTGATGTTGTGGTGACTGTTTGCCACAGGTTACTTGAGCAGGAAGAAGTACATAAGGTTTTCTTGAGCAACTGGAAGAATTCTCATTTTCACAGACTTTGGTCTGAATAGGAAACTTTAACCAAGTGGGTATCCACTGGAAGAGAAACACCACAAGCAATCTGGGAGGTTACTGGAGTGCATTGATGATAAATTCCTGAGAAACATGATTGAGGACCTGAAGAGGGGAGACGTTCTAATAAACCTAGTGTGTACAAACAAGGGAGGTCGGGTGCAGCATTGACTGCAGTGACCATGAGATGGTGGAGTTCATGATCTTGAGAGGAGTAAACAATCTAAATAGGAGCGTCACAAGCCTAGATTTCAGGAGAGCAGACTTTGGCTTGTTCAGGGATCTGCTTGGAAGAATCCTATGTAAAATGGTCCTGGAGAGAAGAGAGGTCCAAGACAGCTGATCGATTTTTTTTTTTTTTTTAAATATTTTTTTTTTCTTCCAAGGATCGTCTCCTCCAAGAATAATCCATCTCAATGTGAATAAAACTGAACAAAAGCAGCAGGAGGCATGAATGGAAGAATAAGGTGCTATTGACAAAACTAAAATGTAAAAAGGAAGATTACAAGATGTGGAAGCAGGGTCAGGCAACTCAGGAGGAGCACAGAGACGCTGTCTGAGTATGCAGGGATGGCTTTAGGAAAGCCAACACCCATTAGGAGTCAAAACTGGTGACGCACTTGGAGGGCAACCAGAACGGCTTTTACAGGTATCTCCACAGCAAAAGGAAGGCTGGAGAAAACATGAGCCTACTGCTGACTGGGGCACAGGACCTAGTGAAAAAAAACCATCAGTGCTTACATTGAGGGAGACACTACTTGTGCTTCTCAATTTTTCAGCATTCTTTCCAGGGCTCTGAAATCTCTTTTGACCTCAGACTTTTTGTTGCAACATCATTTGTACCCATGTGAAAGAGCAGGAATGGGTAGTAGTCTGAAGGCTGTACTAGGCTCTTCAGTCTTGTAGTGACATCCCTAATTTGAGCCCCAGGGAGGCAGCAAACTTCTCTGAAAAGAGACTCCGATCTGCAAATGGGTGCTTCCATTCTGCAAAGGGGGGAATCACCAATGACCATAACTCACTGTTGTTTCTTCTCAGTGCTGGTCTTAATGCAGGTTTGGTTGTGAGGGGTTGGTCTCTCTGACCTTGGCAAGACTGCTTGCGCAGGTTCCTCCTCTATCTCATTATGTGCTTTGTCCACTGTACCCAGGGCCTCGTACCTATTCTGTAAGGGTATCTTAGAGGGTAAGCAGGGGTTTCTCTTACTGCTCCATGCTGTAGCCTTCTTCCACACCTCCTTATCCCTTGTGATGCTGCCTTCCTCCTGGCACAAAGCAGATCCAGGACCTGCCTCCATAGTGGCTACACTGAGTTGGCTTCCAGGCATCCCAGATGGCAGAGTATGGCTCCATTGTTCAATCTTCCTCTCAGACTCTTGAATACTCCTCAGTCTGCCATGCAAAAGGCTGAGGTACTTCATGCCTTCTCTGTCTTGGTCGATTCTACTGGTAAAACTCGCACTCAGAAATCCCAAGCCGCTGAGACTAGCAGGAAGGTTTACCCTTGGTGGAGAAGGATCAGCTTAAGGAACACTTAAATAACCAGAAATACACAAGCTCATGGGACTTAATGGCATATACCTGGCATATGCTGAGGGGCCTGGCCGATGTCATTGCTAGGCCACTCTTAATAAACTTTGAAAGGTCCTGGTGACTGGGGGAGATTCCTAGGACTAGAAGAATGCAACTCCCACTCCTCTCTTCAAGGAAAGCAAGAATGGGGAAGGGAGGATGTGCAAGCCAGTCAGCCTCACCTCAGTCCCTAGGAACTGATGGAGCAGATAAGCATGGAAACCATTTCCAAGTATATTAAGGAGAAGATGACAACTGGGAGTTGTCAGCATGGATTTATGAGGGGGAAATCATGCCTAACTTGGCACAATGAGGTGGTGGGCTCAGTGGTTGAGAGATCACCGTATGCTGTTTACACTGACTTTTGACACTGTCTTCCTTAACATCCTCATAGACAAACTGATGAAGTACGGACTAGGTAAGTGGACAGTGAGGTGGACTGAAAACTGGCTGAACTGCCAGGCTCAAGGGGCTGTGGTCACCAGTGTGTCCACACTTTTAAAATTTGGTGTGTGCTGTTAAGGAAAAGCATATTATTCATGGATCATTTGCTAAGCTAGCGTCACTTTCATATGTTTTAGCACAGTCCAAGGCAAGATAATACCTGTTGGGGTAGTGGTGGGAGAAATGTAGATTCCTTTTTCAGGATAGGAAACCATAATCTAGAAGGCACTAACAAAAAAGAATGTGGGGTCATTGCAACTAAGTAGTCAAGGTCTACTTAGCTATATTAGCTGCTTATGTTTGACACTTCTTGTACATATAAGCAAGGGAATAATAATTGAGAAAGTGATACTACCTTTATTAAAAGGAATACTACCAGAAAGCTTTTTCCGGTTTGGCTGTCCATATTTGAAAAATAAAATATTGTAGTTTTCCCTGAACTCTTACAATGGTCTTGAAATAAGATTTACAACATTTTTGTATTATGAGGCAGGGTTAAGAAACTCCATCTGATCTGATTACAGAACAAAAAGTTAAGAGGTGATATCACCACAGCATGTGAGGTGATTTCTGACAACAGGGCTCACCTTAACCTTGACTCAATGGCAGTTGACTAAGCTGCAGTTATATATAATTGTGTAAGAAATAAGGCATGGACTATTGTAGTGAGAATAAAGAGCTCCTGGACTGTTTCATCTAGGAATAAGGTGAATACTGTGTTACCAGAAGGTCTTACGTTAAAATTGGACATTTTTGCAGAATTATGCTGTAGCTCAGCTGACCTCAAAAGCTTTTTGGTTCATGTGAAGGAGCTATTGTGAACTCAAGTGGTAGAGCAGTATAGAAAGCATGATATTCTGTCTTAGGTTGAAGTCATGGATTTGTTGGATGAAATTTGCTGTGTTAATTGTGATACAGTGATAATTTATTGTTATTGGGTTTTGGCCTGTATATCTATTGATCTTGAGTACTTCCACAGGAGAATCTACATATCAAGAGAAACATTAATCTGCAATTCACTATTTCAGTTTTGAACGTGAATTGCTCATTGAGACCATAGTCTTTGTTTTCAACACTACTCCAACCCATGTGTCCATTTCTTTTTATTGGAGAAGAAATATGACAAAGTGTTCTGAGGGTTAATAGATTATATAGACTTTTTTTATAATTTCCTATATTTTGGCTGGTTAGAGCCCAAGTGGATTGATACAGTTAATATACAAACTTTATGCTAACTCTTTGTACTTTTTGTGATGGTATACAATTAACTGCAATTGAGGGTAAGCTTTTGCTGTCAGATGCACTTTGTGTGTGCATGCATCAAGAGTTATATAACCCAATGTGTTCTCTATTTTTTCCAAAAGTTACGCCTAGTAGGCCAATGCAGTCACATGTACTGCAGTATAAAATGTAAGCCAAAGTGTGTATCACATTACTTTAAGGAAGTCCTCTGTGGTTTTTTCCCCTCCTATCTTGGTATAAGATAAATGTCACAACCATGTTTATTGCAGCAAGTTGAAATTGAAAATAACTTTATGTTCTGATTTTGTTGTTGTTTTTAATCATATAGGGTTGCAAATGCAAAACTTAACAATTTTTCTCGCCTGGAGCCCACGCTTCACCTCCTTGGTGTACAGTTTAATGAAAATGTGGCCCAAGACATCATGACAGGACAGCGTGGCGCTGCAACAAAGCTTTTATATGAATTGTACATTGCTTTAGAAAAAAAGAAAAAGGCAAAGCTCACTGGACTAGCCATGGAAGCACTGAGACCTGCAGCAACTGCAAAGCTTAAGTCTATTGAAAGTGTTTTGTATCGAGAGGTAACTAACTATGCCTATTTTGTATAAATATATAGGAAAACAGGTAGCATATTTACACGTACCTCTCAAACATGTTGCATGCTTCCCCTCCTCACTTTTTAAATCTCCTATTCAAAACCCAACACTTATATGGAAAAGAAGCAGTCCTTTGCTCTGTCTTATACACAGACAGTGGGATTACATGGTTTATCTGTGACTCATGAGGATATTGATCATCTGTGTTTTGTGTTCCTTTGTTTTGGCTCATTCTGTGTTACCTGCTCTGTTTTTAAGCTTTCTCCAGACTTAAAATACATATAGCAACAAAGGCTAGTAGTTGTTCAGCAGCTACCGTTTTACTCATTTGATCAGTACAGATTGCAGACTGCATTGCGGTGTAGGTATCAACTTAGACTAATTTCCCCTCCAGGAAACCTATTTATAACTGTGTTGAGCTTCGTGCCACAGTGGTTTGGTTTCTTCTGTTGCACGTCTCTCCATATATCTATACTACACTCCAGTCTGCAATAACCATATGCTGAGTAATACAAAGAGGAAAAAACAAAGGGGAAAGAGAGTATCTAAGAGGAAGTCAGTATCAATGTAGTAGATGCTGTTAAGGACGTTCTTATTGTCTTCAACAGTAATGCTCAGCATGTGCAGACCATAGTTTGTTATCAGGATGATCAACCTTTAAGAAGATACATATCGTGAATCAAATTCAGCTGGGTGAAATTTCACATTTTTTTCTGGCACACTTCCTGAAAAATAGTCTACAAGCAGAAAGTTTACCAGCAAGTGCAAGGATAGTACCAAACAGTCAAAACATGCCTTCACCTATAGAGGGATATCTTAAAGAAGATAAAGCAACTGAGAGTAGCTCCTGTCAGTAGATAGGCTCAGAATGGCATTTGAATCGTAGAATAGTTGAGGTTGGAAGGGACCTCTGGAGGTCACTTAATCCACCTCCCCTGCTCTAAGCAAAGTCAGCTAGAGCAGGTTGCTCAGGACCTTGTTCTGTTGGGTTTTGAATCTCTCCAAAGATAGAGACTTCACAGCCTGTCTGGGCAAATTGTTTACCACCCTTTCAGTAATTTTTTTTTTCTTATGTTTAAGTTGAATTTTCTGTATTTCAGCTTGTATAGAACAGAATAGTTTCAGATGAAAGGGACCTACAACGATAATCTAATCCAACTGCCTGACCACTTCAGGGCTGACCAAAAGTTAAAGCGTGCTGTTAAGGGCATTGTCCAGATACCTCTTAAACACTAACAGGCTTGGGGCATCGACCACCTCTCTAGGAAGCCTGTTCCAGTGTTTCACCACCTTTTCGGGAAAGAAATGTTTCCTAATGTCCAGTCTAAACCTCTCCTGGTACAGCTTTGAACCAGTTCCACGCATCCTGTCACTGGATACCAGGGAGAAGAGCTCAGCACCTTCTTCTCCTCTTCCCCTCCTCAGAAAGCTGTAGAGAGCAATGAGGTCACCCCTCAGCCTCCTTTTCTCCAAAGTAAACAAAGTTTGGCATTGTTCAAGTTCAAATTGGCATGTTCTTTTCAATGAAGCTAGTCCTGTTTTTTTCAAAAATATTTGACCATGTTTAGATGTTGTTCTGTGTACATTAACACAGGAGAACCCAGTTTGAAATGACTATTGCAAAATTGTCATATTTAAATATGTTTCTTATGTTTCTGACTCCTCATTGCTTGATGTTTAATTTTAGCATTTGAAAACTTTAACACCACGTCAGACTGATTTGCAACTACAGCAGATTTCAGAGCATTTTGAAATAAAATCTAAAGCAATAGAAGATAAAATAGCTCGTATACATATTGCAGAACAACAGAAAGTTCAGAAGCTCCAAGAGGAACAAAGAGCCCAAGACATTGAAAAGGTGACTACTTTTTACAGACTTTTGAAGAAGTATTTTCTTAAGGTCATGTACATAATGTGTTACTTAAAGCCAGCATGAATGCTTGTTAATTCTGTGCTATACAGTCATGTTTATACAAAAGCAAAGAAAAGGAGTATGCATGTCAATTGTTAATATGTAGATATAAAGCAATATATTGTTATAAGACCCTTAAAAACATTTATATTTAAAGATCACTTAATGTTAAATTGAGAGTATTTGCATGTTGTCATGCATGGAAAATATAGATTTGAAAACAAAGTGTAAATTTACAACTGTATGTGTTTAAGATGTCCTTGTAAAAGAGTTTTGTGACATTCTTCATTCGTGAAGAAAAGATGAAGCATCGTTCAAAAGCAGGAAAAAGAGACAGGGAAGGGGCCCTATAGTGGGTATGGCCTCAGAACATCTTGTAGCTCTGTGTAGCTGTTCTGACAAAGTAAAAAAGAGGAACTGATTTCTTAAGATATGGGAACACTCATCCAAAGTACAGCCTGTAGTTTATATAGAGGAACTGGCCAGCTATCAAAGGGGTGTTGCACCACAATGGAAATGAAGTTGACTAATTTGAGATGCATTTTATATGGCTAATTAAAGGGAGAGTGTCTTATAGTGGTTACTTAGCTGTTTTATTGCCACTGCATGAACAAGAATGAAAAAAAGAAGTTCCTTCATGTATCTAGAAAAGAAAATAGAGGCAATATCCAAAATATTCAAAAGAAAATTTTAAAAGAAAATTTATTCATCTCTTATTTGATAGATTATATATTTCTTTTTTACCTATCTTTGACTCTTTGTAAAAAAACTTTTTTTCCACTCAATTCCACCTTTAACTGCATGTATCTGTAGTGCACTTTTAACTAGTGTAATTTAAATGTTTGTTAGTTCTTGATCATCTGAGACTCATTGTTCAGCAGTAATATTACCTAATGGTATTCTCAGTTTCTGTACCAGGAAACTGGTATTCTCAGTTTCTTGCTGAATTCTGACTTGAAACAGGTACCATACTAGAGACAGAATTTAATACAAGTCCTTAAATGCCTATTAAGCACTGGGCGCAAACTGTTTTTCTTTACAGACGTGCTTCTATTGCACTGCACTTTGTTAATGCAGACATAGCATATATAGATGTACCATTTTCTGGTAATGCTACTTAAAAAATATATCTTCATCCTCAAATGTTGAGAACATATACTAGCATATTGCTAAGCTGTCAAATTATTCAAAAGGTAGAATGATACTTTAATTTAAAATAAATATTACAACATCTACTTCTTGATGTAAAAATGGTGACTTATGAGTACAGTGGCTGAGAATATTCTTAAGGTTTAACTGTGGACAAAAGATAATTTTTTGTTTTCATGGCATTTCAGTGATCCACTTAAAAAAAAAAAGAAAGAAAAGTCATTTGCTCAAGCCTGGAGCCTGATAAAGTCTTCTACTTTCTTCCTGGAAGACTTTTTTCCTTACGGTTTAATTAAATTTACTTCATAGATATATAGGTAGTGTATTAGGGCCATATGGTGTATTTGGTTTCAACTCAAGTATCTGAACACAAGACGTTGAATATTCAGCATCACATAGGAAGAAGGAGACAAAATGAAATAATGGCCAGGATTCAAGCAGCCATTATACAGATTCCAAAGCCACCACCAAGCCACACCATAAAAGCTATTGAAGCCAAAAAATTATTAAAGAAGAAAAGAGAAGCAGAGGTAACTATCATCTATATTCTTTTAATGTTAATTATATGAACTCGCAAAACATATGATTTCTGGGAGCATTTACACTTACAAATACTCTACTTGCACCATCCAAAAGCTGCTGATATAACTGTTAAAATGTTATAGTAGATTTAACCAGTGAAAATTGGGCTAAATATTAATATGATTATGATCCTGCATTTGTTACTCTAGTAAAAATTTGTTTTGATGTAAGAGAAAGTTCTTACTGAATAAATACCATAGGTAGGTACTAATTTAATTGCTGACAGTATTTTAGCTTCTAGTTGACTGAGTAGAATATGTGAAATAAAAGCATTAATGTTTCCTTCTCATTTGTGCATGATGAAGTTTTGCACCATAATGTATGAACTCTTCTGTAACACACTATAAAACTGTCTGCTCTGTCAATAATGTTAGTAACAGCTGAAATTGACAATAGTCTTAGATCAAATCAAGAGGTGATGGCAATGCAGCAATAAAGAAAATCTGTATTATCTAGTGCTGAAGAGTATTTGGATTGTAATCTTACAGTTCATGGATTGTATTGGTATCAGGAGTGCAAATATTACCAGTTTTTACAACTGTGCAACTGTGACAAATGCATTTAAATGTAGAATGTAGGAACATAGTTGCTTGAGTCACTATCAGGGATAAATTCAAGCTACTACATCTAAAGCAGATCATAGCCCAGAATATCTTGTTTCAAATCCCTGAATGGTGGGAATTATATAAACTGTTAGAGTCCTATGTAAAATCAGAAATATCCTGCAGAATAAATAGCTGCAAAATCTTAGGATTTTCTGGGTGGTGGACATAGGTATAGCTAGAAAAGGGGAGGGGGGGAAGGAAATGAAAGGTAGAAGGAAACAGTCTTGCCTTTTTTTCTTGATCTAGCTGATGCTTAAAATATTTTCAGTGTAAACTTTTCTGTCGTACTAACATGACACAAAAAGAATTCCCTAATATTTAGTCTGTTGAACCTTCCTCATGAGGCTTTGTGAAGAGAAAAGAAACATTCAATTTTGTGTTATTTCTTCAGGACACATACAAGGAGATTAAAAAGTTTGAGAAGTCTATGGCAGGAAATGCCTCTGCAGTACACAGCCAAGTCACTGACAGGTAATATTTGGATATTAGGTTGTTAAGATTAGACAGGCCCCTGCCTCAGATGCCTACTATCTATGTAGACAGCTATTTGAGAAAAATGTAATGGCTTGTTTAGTTTAAACTGTGATTGTCCTTTGAGTGATTGTCCCACTAGCACTGTAAATATTCCAGCTCCAGCACCATCACAGTGTTTTTACTTTACCTTTAGTTGTAGTAGGGATGGCTCAAGCTTCCTTCTCTCCTTTTTGCCATATAAGCAGCAACAAAGGACACGAAGTGCATCTCTTCTCTGTTCGTTTCAGTCATTGAGTCTGCAAGGTCAGTTAGACTTGCAGAGAGATGAGAATAGTTCTGGATGTACATACACGGTAACACATTTCAAAGAAAATACAGAGAAGTAACCTTTCTCTGTAGACTTATCTGTATGTTGATTTATTTGTGAATAATTTTAAGTAGTAGTAATTCTGTCACCTTGTATACCATACTCAGAAGAAGTGTCACTCATGGATACTTCTGTGGATACTTCTGTGTGTAAACAACCTGTGATTAATTACTCTGCAAAACTGCAGTCAGAGTGTCTGGCTATATTGAAGAGTAACCCATCTTTCTTTGATATTCTGTGAGCCATCCTAATTTCTTGTTTCTGCAGAATTTGGCTTCGTATTAGCAAATGAACTAATTGACAGTTGGCTTAAGTCAGTGCTGGAGCCCTCCCCTGGACTTAGTGGTCATTGTGGGGCACAAGAGCATCAAGAAGTAGCCACAGTGCCCACAAAGAGTGCTTATGCATTTGTCAGACTTGCACATAACTAACTATACAGGGATCTGTATGAAAACACCTCTAAGAACCATAATTCCTATAAAGTCAGTGACCTTTATCTTTTTAATCTTCTCAATCAGCAATATACAAGAATCATTGCAAACACAGAAGTTGCAAGAAACAACTCTAGAAACTACAGCACAGACGGCAACTGAGCTGTTAAATATTTATTCAGATGATGAATATATAAGGAAAATTCAAAAACGTTTAGAGGAAGATATGTTTGCTAGAGAACAACGAGAAAAGAGACGACGAAAAATGCTAATGGAACAGTTAATAGCACATGAAGCTGAAGAGGTGAGAAAATATATGCTGAAGTATATAATGCATGCACAATTAGTAGTAGAAAAATTTGCTTGCAAATATGAAAGAACAGTGTTTTTGGAGGGTTGAATAAAGATTTGGAGGCGATAAAGGGAGGTATATATACTTATCTATGAAAATAACTTTTATGCCAACCATTGTCTTTCCTTGAAAAATACAGAAGGTTGTCCATTCTTTCTCACCACCTTTATGTCATACTTCATCCTTATAAATTATAAAGGATCAAATGAAGGCAGAAGAGCTAAAATTATTAAAAATAAGTTGAAGACCTGCCTTCTATTCCCCCCCACCAAAGCTGAACTTTAAATTATCAAAATGTGTACTGGTTCTGAAGAAGATACCAGTACTTATTAAAAAACAACAAACATGGCATTTGTTGGTTGAAAACCTGTATTTACAAATGCGTCATGTAAAGTTTTTGATCTGGTCTGGATGAATTCTGAAATGGTTGTGCTGAAATGGCATTTGTTGGTTGAAAACCTGTATTTACAAATGCGTCATGTAAAGTTTTTGATCTGGTCTGGATGAATTCTGAAATGGTTGTGCTGGGTGATATGATGAAGCAAAACACTTATTTTGCAGATCAGAGCTTAGATTTTTGATGTGTTATGGAGTAGAAGATGTGTCTTTGGAGGATGTCTGTGTTGCATCTAGAAGTGGATGTTGCAGGTTATTCCATTTGAATCCTGTCCCATAAAGCACTAAGCTTTTCAGATTCCTCCTCAGACACTCCTCATTCAAAAAGCAGCTCTTGGATTACTGACTTCACAGATCGTAATGATTGTATCAAAACAGAACCTTGTAACTTACTGGGTTTCTGTGATTTCTAGTTATCTTTTATCTTAGTATTGCACTGTGAGTCCTTAGCTTAGATCATATGTGTTGAACCCAGTATAGCTGAGCCTGTCTCCACTGCTGTTGCATAATAATAGCACTTCAGATGTGTGGCGTCTCTGAAAAGGAAAAGTATGAAATTACATGCCAATAATATGTTTGGAGGTGTTTTTGGAGTTGTTAAGAAAAAACTAAATTTGTTGGAGTAGGCACCTAGAAATTAGATGACTTCTCAATATCTATCCCAGAACTATATTCTATGAAAAACACCTGTAGTGGCTTAGATCAAGAGTCTGTCTGTCCATGTATCCTGACTCTGAGCTGTCATTCAAAGAGATTCTATGTCATGTTCTTGTTGATATGCATAGGCCATGAAGAAGTTTTGCAACCCAGTTGTCTGAAATCACTGTAGTGCCAAAACTTGCTCTTTACCTGCTATCAGCTGTTGCAGCCCCAGCACAACCCCAGCAGTCTGGACTAGTGGTTCTGATAGCCATGGCTGTCAGCTGATGGCCATGTGGCCAGCAGCAGTCATGGGGGCATTTGGTGGATACAGCAGCTCTAAGCCAGCAAAGCCAGCCAGTGCTGTTGAGGAGGTCAGACAGCTGGTCCACCTGTGGTTGTAGTACAAGCCTTGTCAGTTTGAGATGGAGGACAATAGCGTTCCTGACTTCCCAGGAAGAAAAATCAGCGTTGATATAGGAACAATAGAAGTCACAGACTGCAGGAAGTAGACGCAAAGACAAGCAAGCAGTTGACTGGAACAGTAGTCTGGCCGATCAGAGAATCTATTTAGTGGTAGTTTGGTTCTAAATTAGCAGAGGAAGAGGTGTCTGGTTGGAACTCTGTGAGATTTCAGAAATTGCTTGACTTAAGAGAAGTGTGAAGCAAACTGAGATATTTTCTTTAAAAAATAAATAAATATACAAAGTAGTTGAAAATTACTTTATCCCTCCATTAGACATCAAACCAGAAAGGATTTGCAGGCTGAAATTGTAGCTTTCTTGTAGACATTAGGGTCAGATTTTTACCTATACTGCATAAAGCTTGAACATGGGGCACGGGATCATTTAAAGTCGAATTAATTTCATCCCTTCAGAGTGCTTTAGTGTGTTTCATGTCCATACATATAAATCTCTACTAAAAGAATTTTTGAGTTTTGTCACACTACAAGTTGGAGCCTAGGAGAAAAAACACAATTACATGACACTCTTCTATGTGGAGCACAGGGTAATGCCAGTCAGATTTTCATAGGCAGGAGTTGAAAGTGTTTGACAGTAACATGGCTTCATCCCAACTGAATCTTTCATCTCCACCATTTCAACAAAGTTTTTGTTCTAAGTACTCATTATTTTTAAATACTCTGCTCAGATTTTATCTCTCTGAATTTAAAAACTTATCAGGAAGAAGTTACCATCAGCAATAAATTGAGAAGATGAAAATGGGAAGGGAAATTAGGTTTTACTAGACTATTGCTTGTCGACCAAATAGATTTATGTATGCTAAGCTATAAGTTTTGGTCATAAATTTTATGACTACACAACAGGACAGAATTGTTTAATTTGTACATAAATTAAACAAGGAAACAGAAAAATAGAAAAATGTGATATAGTAATTATGTATGAACAACATGAAACGTAAGCACATTAATGTTTGGCCACTGGATGCCACTGTTGTCTCAAGCAGGTAAACTGAAAAAAAGTGTGTATTATGCTTTCTCAGTAGTAGTTTCTCAAATGATTACTAAGATGTCCTATTTACAATATTTATGATTTCTTCAGCTGCTTCACAGTCCTCTGTGAAGAAGTTGATGTAAAACATTAGGTCAGGAAGTTGTACTACCATTTTTATTTTGTCTCCTAGTATGTCCAGACGTTTCAAAACTTTCAACCTTAGGTTTTAGTACTTTGTCCACTCCTGTTTGTATGGAAGATAGCTACCAATGCTTCACTCCCCTATCCAATAAGCACCCTTTTTGAAATTACGAGTTTGGTGTTCTGAGTCCTAATTTATCCATTGTGTAGCTCTGAGTTAATTGCCTTTTCATATATTCTTGTTCCTCAAAAATTTCCTGCTGGCTCTTTTTAGGCCTACTCAGCATGTCAAAATATTTGATCACTTAGAATATTGAAGTTCTCTACCCTTCAGTTAACAAAGAAAAGGTATCTTCTGGCTGCTGTGAAGTGTTCTAAAGGAGCATCTTCCCATTTCCTTTATAAAGAGCGCATTCACCTGGATGAGGTGCTTTGATTTCTCGCTGGGCCAACTCCTTGCACCATACAGTTGATGGTTTCAGTATGACAAATGACCACTCTGTTAGGTTGGCTCCTTCAGTCCCCTGTGAATTAGGATTTAAAGATCCATTTTCCTCTGGTGGAGTACTTACTGCTGTACTAATCCGTGGTTGAGGATAAGCAGTTGCAACTAAAGAAAACAATGAAGGATATTTACTTGTAATAGGAAGCCAAGTCTGTGCATGCTCTACTCTTCTTTGAAATCTTAATCAAATACTAAGTCCAAGAAGCAGTGGATAGAACTGAGGCAGCAAAGGGCATCATGTCTCCTTTTATTGCCTTGACTTCATGAATGTAAGAGAAAAATGGACAGATTAACTCTTCAGTAGGCAGTGCTATTTTATCACCTGAACTATATCAAATGACACATAGCATGAATATGAAAATATGAAGTTGTTACTATTGCATTGTTTTCCATTTCAGTTGCATGCATGATGATAATTCTGTGTATAGAAAAATAGTGTATGAACAGTACACTACAAATAGAGTACAAAACAAAACACATTCAAAATTAGATCCTCATTTTGTGATAAGCTTTGTAGAGAGACAATGTTGCATGCAGGTGAAGCACTGTGGGATTAAAGCCAGAGATGACCGCATCTTTGCTATTAGAACTATCATGCAGCATCATGAGGCTCAGTGCTAGGAAAGGGGAGTGCAAAGCTCACGTTTCAGCTAAAGTAAGCAAAATATTGAGGGATTTTTATGTCAGCTTAGTCTTTTCAAATCACCAGTATATAATTGAAATGTACTTTATTTCCAGCAATTGTAAAGGGAAAGGAACTTAAAAATATGGGAAGACTTTTGTTTGAAAAATATTGGCTTCTCTTTAACATCAACATTAAAGATCTAAATTAATTAGAAAGTTGTTCTTATTATTGCAATTCAGATAGCCATGTTTTGCAGCTTTGTGTTAGAAATCTATTACAGATATCCTGGTTGTATTGTGTAGCACAGATCTAGACCTCTTTGTAGAATTCTTGCATAAATAGCATGATAATATGTAATAAAGTTTGATTTTTTCATTTATAGGTGAATTTATGTAATGTGTTCTGCCCTTTCTGTCACAGACAGCTGATGGAAAATAAACCAGATTAAAAGAGAAGTGATAGTTTATTTTGGTTTGTTTTTCGTACTACTACTAACTGGCTTTACCTGTTCCCTTGTTCTTAGGAAAATGAATTTGAAATCTTCAGATCAGTTCCCAATTTAGGTCCTTAAATTTGAACACATTTCATAGCAGTTTTGCTGCATCTGAAACAAATGTCCAGGGAATCAGAAATTTCGTCTAGAATTCTGCTGTAGGAGTGGTACTTGGCAATGGGGCTTGAAAGGCAAGCTGGTGCTTTTGCTTAGAACTCAGAAATGGTTCTGGACTGTGAAAGTAGTGAGGCAAAACTAGGTTAGGTTAAGCATTAGGTTAGATACCAAGAACAGTCTAGAGAAGTGTGGTAGTGAGACGATACTATTATGTTTGACAAGTAGTTTGAAAAGTAACAGTCCACAGCCTTCAAAGTGTCTGTGCACACCGACCATGCTTCAAGCAATGGTTCAGAATTATTTTCCTGTAGTACCAAATAGGGGATTCTGTTCGTGTCCCAGTGAGAACACTGAAACTGTTACCTTGAAGTCTTGTATTCATCTCTGTTCTAAATGCTTTCTCATATTCCGTGTCTCCTGAATGGAGGAGAATGGAGGAGATAATTACCCAAATTCCAAGAAAGAAGGAAAAATTTCAAACCTGTAGAAGAATAGACTGATCAAGGAAGGACCCAGCAGAGTATGGCTGGGAATGGGGACTGGTGAAGAGCAGGGATAAGTTAATGGTTTGAGGAAAGGGTATATCTTTACATAGAGAAGGAATTATTTGAAATATGCTGCACTTTCTTTGCACACAGGAAATATCCAAGTTAAAGTTGAGTTAATCTGAACAAATGTATTTTTACTGTCTCAGTTAAGACATATTTAGAATTCACTTCTATAGGTCTACAATTTTTGTATACAGTATTAAAAAAATTTATATTACAAAACCAGTACTCATAAATAGATACGTATGTTGTTGCAGATTTATGTATCAAGTGAGCAGGTAAATGCTGTTATATGATGCCATTCATATTTCTCACATGAGACACTGATGAGTTTTCTATGAAATAGTTTATAAGCTATGCTTAATACTACTATTTTTTATCTTTTAGGAGGCTTACCGGGAGGAGCAACTTATTTACAGACTAATGAGACAATCTCAGCAGGAGCGGAGGATTGCTGTTCAACTCATGCATGTTCGACATGAAAAAGAGGTGTTAAGGCAAAACAGAATTTTCAGGGAAAAACAATATGAAGAAAGACGACTGAAAGAGTTCCAGGAAGCTCTTGATAGAGAAGCGGTAAAAGATTATTTGCCCCCTGAATTGCTGCAGGACTGTTACAGTACCTTCCTGTTATAAAATGGAATTGGTATTGTCAACTGTTAGAATTTAGGACTTTTCTAGGGACAGGGTGATTTAATGATGAATATATTATTTTATCTAGGTTCAAAGTTACAGCTAAGTTAATAAGGGATAAAGCTGAGCAACTTAAAGTCTAATTTTGATCTTTTTTCCAAACTAATTTTAACTTTGTAGGAAAACATCTCTGTATGCTGAATTTAAAAGGCACAATCTTGCAGAGGCAAAATGACAAAAGACAATGACATAAGATCTTGTTTCAAGAATCATGCTTTTCATTTCCTTTAGATGGAATCTGTTAACATCCATTTTTGACAAATGCTGGAGGAGTTTCACTCATGAGTGCTAATTCCTACCTTCAAGCTTGGAGTTGATTAATAAATTAAAAGGACTCATAATCCTGTGGTGAACTGCCAAGTGCCACGCTTATAGTAAGCCATAATGTGATGGCAGTAATCTTATTTTGCTCCTGCCAAAAACGATTAGCAGCTCTAAATCCTCCAACACAGCTGGAGTCCTATGTAATCAGCAGCTATAGCTATGGATTACAACATCTCTTTAAGTAGGCTTTCAGCCAAAAGGAACACACCATAACAGGAACTACTGGTAATTTTCTACCATGACCAGAAATCTTTCTCAAAGATTGAACAGCATCAATAAGATCAAATTGTTTGCAGATCAGAATCTTGTAAGTTAAATTACTTGTCACATATTCTAAATGAGTTGTGAGTTTCAGTGGAACTAAGCCTTTACCAATGCATCTGCATAATTGTTCCTTAGGAGGAGTAGAAAGCATCATTTCATGTTTCCCTGTCCCCTAAGCATTGAGTATGTTCTTAATCTGTTTGTCATGAAAGAAGTAATATATTTCTCCTTTATTTCATTATATTTTAGCAGTTAGAAAGCAAACAAATTAGAATTTATAGAATGAATAAAAATTTTTAGATTAGCCTATGTGTTAATCTGCTTGCTGGCTATCCAACTCTGCTAAGAATCTAGCTGTTTTTATTTCTTGACTTAAATGAGCAAGTTCATTTTCGTTTCCAGGACTGTGCATTTCTGCACTTTCATTTTCTTTGCAATCTCAAATTTACTCTTTAAAATAAAATTCTAGGCTCTTGCAAAACAAGAAAAAATTTATTGTGAAGAACAAATTATCAAAGAACGAGAACATTATGAGAAAATTGCTGTTGAAAGAGCTCAGGCACGTTATAAAAAGCATTACTCTATATGTTGGGAAGTGATTGACCAAATCATTGATTTGTCAACAAAAGTAGGAGAATATCGTCTACTGACAAACAAGTGAGTATGGTAGCTGTTAGGCAAAAATAACAGCTCTTAGGTAGCTGTTAGGCTTCATTATTCAGACCGGTTTAAGCACCGTAACACCTTATGTAGATTCTCAGATACCTTACAGGACAGCTCCAATTAGTTTGTGTGTTTAGCGTGTCCAGAGAAGGGCAACGAAGCTGGTGAAGGGTCTAGAGCAGAAGTCTGATGAGGAGTGGCTGAGGGAACTGGGGTTGTTTAGCCTGGAGAAAAGGAGGCTGAGGGGAGACCTTATTGCTCTCTACAACTACCTGAAAGGAGGTTGTAGAGAGGTGGGGGTTGGTCTCTTCTCCCAGGTAACAAGTGATAGGACAAGAGGAAACGGCCTCAAGTTGCTCCAGGGGAGGTTTAGACTGGATATTAGGAAATTTTACTTCACTGAAAGGGTTATCAAGCATTGGAACAGGCTGCCCCAGTGAAGTGATTGAGTCGCCATCCCTGGAGGTATTTAAAAGACGTTTGGATGAGGTGCTTAGGGACATGGTATAGTGGTGGTCTTGGTGGTGTTAGGTTTACGGTTGGACTCGATGATCTTAAAGGTCTTTTCCAACCTATACGATTGTGTGATTCTGTAAAGATGATATTACTTTTTGTGTGAGGATTCACTGATGTGTAATACAGGGTGAACACACAGGGTAAAGCCTTAGCATGATTTCTTGAAAATGGAACTAACTTGAATCCTTAGGAGACCAAGATCCACTAGTTCTACAGCTTGTGGAACTACTGATTTCCTTTTTTATGAACAAATTCCTTAGTTTAACAGTTAAAAATTGAGTGTTGCTCATCTCATTCTAGATTGCTCCACTAGCTGAACACTACCTAGGTGTAACATAAACAGAATGAATTTCCTTATATCAACCTGCCTCGACTCTCCTAAGACTAGCAGCTCAGTCCAAAATCTTCTGAGTCCTACGTGCTGTGATTCCCTCTTCTGACGTGGCCTACTTGCGCAGGGTTTCTGAGAAAGTCCTAAAAAAGCAGTAATCTCCAAGTGCCCGGGCTATAGGAGTGTTTCCAAAACCACAGAGTGGGGTGGTGTTGCTGTTGTTTCCTTAGTATTCAGTGATTAGACTATGGGGTAAGGCTTACAGCATTAGAAAGTATGCCAAAATCTTCATTGCCTTTTAGTGTAACTATATGTTAAAATAATAAAGCGGTAACCATATGAAATACATAAGATTATATTTTATGGAAATTTTATAAATTTAGGCCCAGTAACTAGACAATAAAGCAGTCAGCCTAGACAGTTGATGATTACTTGATTTCCTTGCCTGACGCAGTCATGGTTCCAGCGTAAGCTGGTGTCACATTTGCTTGTACTGAGTGGTGCACAGTATGTACAGATATTTGAAATATCTTTCCAAAGTGTACATATCAAGGTTGTATCTGCATTTACTGTCACTATAGGTATGCTTTATCTGTTCTTCCCTGCACTTCATTGTGCAGGATGCATACAATAGGTAATATTTTTGAACAGCACATGCAGAGTTTATTTAAAGCTATAACACTCAACTTTCTACAATCATTACTAACAAAAAGAAAGTCCAAATTGATGTAATCAATTTGATGTATTGATTCATCAATACATCAATCAAAATGATGTAATCAATTGTAAGAAATAGTAGAAACTTTCATTTTGACCATTTGTTAAATTCAAGCTGAGCAGCCACAGAATTCTAATGTGACATATGTCAGCATCCTGTTTGCATTTAGCTTTGTCTTCTTGTTTCATATGAATATTTTTCCTTTCTAAAAGAAAAAAAGATTGAGTTTAATTACTTATATAATTCTAAATTAATTTTAGCTTCTGGGAAAAAATTCTATAGATTTTTGGTGAGAGGAAGCTTTACCCCACAAAAGGGAAGAATATTTTGGAGCAGGGAAAATTAGCTATAGCAAAACTGTTACTACACAGCTCTCCCAGCCAAATACTGTGTGATGACACATTTGTGAAAATACTGAAGCCTACAAGTGCCTATGGCTGTCATATAAGTAACCAAGAACTTATAAAAAAGCTGTAATAATTATAGAAAGCATCATAAACTATATCTAGTTTAGCATGTGCTTGTTTCATGATTGTGATTCTTGTAAATTTGGGTCCCCTATTCTCAAATATCTAACCCCTTTAATTTTTGTTTTGGAAGTAATTCTTTTTTTTTTTTCTTCTGCAGCAGAATTCCATTAAAACTGATGCTTGATTGGAAGGAATTTTTTTTTAATGGAAAACCAATATATGAACAAGCCTCAATTCAACCTTTGCCAAAAGAACCAAGCACAGAACAACTTGTAGAGCTGAATAAAATGAATCTGTTAGATGAAAAAGATTATGGTGAATACAAGGTACATCAAACTGATAAGACATAATAGAAGATAATACACCTTGATTTTTCATAATCATAAATATTTTGTTGTGATGTTTCATTTTGTACTTTTACCAGTTTCTGACATCAGATTTTGACATGCCTTTGCTTTTCATTGCCTGAGGTTCTGTATGAAATATATGCCTGTATTTTGTGTTAGTAGCACTGGAGAACTGGTGCAATTTTAAAACACTGTTATAATTTCATTCTTGCATATAAATTTGATTATATTTTTCTTTTGAGTTCATAGGACCAACATGTTAATTGCAATGCAATTCATTTTTAGCTAATTGAAATTTGAAAGTGTGGTTAATGCTACCAGATTTGAAAATGCAACAGAAAGTAGCCAGCAAGTAAAATGAAATGCTGTCTCTGTTACAAAATCTGATAGCTTTAATTTCCACAATTTTGAGTGAAAGCTTTCTAACAAGATTTATTGGTTTGAGTGATCCATTTATTTTAAGATGTGAAAATTATTAAAAATGGCTGACATTTTTGTTAATCTTCTGTTAGAATACAAATAACTATTTTTCAGGATGCCTTAAAACTTTTCTTCAACTTTACAATACATTAATGTAATTTCACAAATGAAAGATGAAGGGTGAATGTTTCCCTGTTGAAATGTATTGTACAATTTTTTCCAAATTACGTTAATGATGCTTTTCTTTGGAAAAAAAAATCCCACTACATATTTAGTCTTTTTAAATAATCTGTTTAATTAGAATATGGCAAAGTGATGGCAAATAACTTGTCTTTGACTTGTTGGGAAATTATGACTACAATATATATGTGCTTTTATCCACATCCTGAACCAACTAGTACATTTTCTTTTGCAATGAGTATAAATGCTTGTTACAAGTTTCTGTGATGAATGCCTGACAGCTCAATCTACTTTGGTTTCAATCTTAACATATATTTTCCTGATTTATCTATTTATAAGGTCCTTGTTCAGACTATATCAACTCCTGTAATGAATGTCATGATCACTTTCTTTAGGTGAAAAAAGGCATATATACAAGACCAACAGGGAAGCCATACAGGACAGACAGGCAGGAAAGAGTTAGTGGGGAGCACTAATGAAAAATTAAGTTTTTCAGTCATATTGTTTATATTAAAAAGACTCAGCAGTCTTCTCTAGATATAGGGGCTTCATTTAATGACACATTTAAAGCCTCTTTTTCACTACCAGTCTGTTTCAAGTGCACATTCACATAATTACATTTTTTCCAATTACTAACAACATAGATGTTGTTAGTCTTATGCCTTTCTGAATCAGTATTCATCAAAAGCTGGTATCATATGCTGTGTAAAATTGTTGGCACGAATTCATACTTATGTATTCTAAAAACCTAAGTGAAAGGCTAATACCTTCAAAGTATTGCTTCTAGATAAAAGTGTATTGGCAGGGCATTCTGGCAAAGTTTATGCTGATTTTCTTAACCCTTGAAAAAAAAGCCCACCACAGGCAATTTGGCATCTCTCAAGTATACTGTTTACATTGGGAATACTGACTAAAAGTGTCAAATATATTTGATAAAATACAAGAACAAAATACAGTGCTATCAGTCCATTGCACATTTCACATTAGACTGAGCTTGAAAATATTTGGAAACTACCACATTATCAGTTGTGGCTAATCACTTAATAAATTAATGGAATTACTGGAAACAAGCATAACAGTAGGCAGGGCTCAAAATATAAAATAATTTCCAGTTTCAATTGAGAGTGTTGACCAGGAGTTATATAACTCTCACCTGGATACCTGAAAGATTGTTTCTGACAGGTAAGCTACTTTAGCTCAAAACAGGTACAGTCTACCAATCTTCTGGTTAAAAGGGGAAGAAATGTGAAAGTTGAGTACTTCGAAGGAGGAGCCCATTCCATTTGGAATTCATTTTTCCTACAAGTCTGATAGAATTTAAAACAACTGATCCATCCTACTTACATGTTTAAGGAAGAATGGTTCAGATGAGACAAGGATTTGTTTTTTTTAAGCATGTCTTTCCAATTACATATTAAGAAGTAAGTCCTCTGAAATATATTAAAAAGGGAATATTGTGCAACTCAAAAATATTTTTTGTTTGTTTTTACTGATTACAAATAGGTGATATTTTAATTTAGAGTGATAGTAAGTTACATTGTGTTATTCTAACTAATGCACATATGTTCAAAGTCAACACTGATCAAGGTCTGTTAGTAGAATGTATGCTGTCGCAATAGATCATTCATGATAGTTCAGGAAAAGGTTGCATATTCTACCTGGAACATGAATTCAAAACATTATCTTTCAGTAGAACATGAAACTAGTTGCTTCTGTTGATAGTGATTAAATATTTAATTTATAGAATAATACAATTGTTTCGGTTGAAAGGGATGTAGAGGTCATTTAGTTCAACCTCTTTGCTCAAAGCAGGGCCAGCTTCTGAGTCAGATAAGGTTGCTCAGCACCTTGTCAGGTCAGCTTTCAAGTATTTCCAAGGATAGAGATTCCACAGACTCTCTGTGCAACCTGTTCCTGTGCTTAACCACTCTCATTGTGAACATTTATTTTCTTCTTTTTTTTTCCTAGTTGGAATTTCTCTTGTTGAAACATTTTACCTTGCCTATCAACCCTTTATTGTGCACCCCAAATGAGGTGACAAGCTAGAATCTAATTGGGTATGTGATTAGTCCACATATCTTCCAAACAGCTGTTTAATACCCTGCAACCAAATAATAATTAATACAGGACTAGTATTATCCTGCATACTAAAATGTTCTCTTTTAGCTTCTTATAGCATAAACTGCACATCAGGACTTGCCTAGTGTTATAAGATTCAGTACTGGTAGAGTATATATTAGAGTAGCAAAAGCACAATTCTGTGTTCAGTTCTTTTGACTGCAGCCTTCCATTCCCATCTTTCTTCTAATGTGATTGCTAGTAAGAGTATCTCTACTAGCACAACCTCATTAAGCTGTATGCTGGTAACTCATACCACTGATAAGTTTATATTGGTCTCAGGGTAGATGAACTGGAAATTTCTACTCAGTATTTTCTTCCCTTAAAATTGTTTGAATTATACGGTGGTTTGTTTGTTTTGGGTTTGTTTTGGGTTGATGGTTTTTGGTATTTTTTTCTCTTTATTGAATGTGTGTTAGGCAAACATATATATTTGAAATCTTTGTCCATAAAATTTTTCAAATATATATGTGTGATACTGGGCAATAATGTTGCCCGGTTTTTAGAATGCTGAATATTAAGATACTGGGCTTCTATTCGCAAAATCTGCTACTGATGTATTCTGTGGTATAGGTGAAATGATTTTCCATGTTTATGGAATTAAAAAAAATTATTCTAGGAATCTGTGAAAATGGTTGTAGGAGTACTTACCTCTTTCAACTAGGTATTAGAGAATATCAATAAATGCTTAATGATTATGACACAATTATAGCTTTTAACAAGGGTCTATTCTAAAAAATATTTTATTATTTAGTACTATTCAGATTCGGTTATTGTATGTATTGTGGTTGTGTATAAATACATATATCTAGAAAGATGAAAGACAAGGCATAGTGACAAATTATTCGGTAATTTGTCATTTATACAGAGTATGACAGGGGAATGGTGCCCAGCTGAAGAGAACAGTGAAAACAAACCTCCTCTTAATAATAACATATTGGGTCATGTGCTTCGTAGACTGATGGAGATTTTCTATCCTCCAAAACCCAAATCTTCACCACCTCTATTTCCTCCATTTCCTATCAAGGGATGTATTTTGGGAAAACTTTTTAGTGGAAAAACTACCTGTGTAAAGTTTCTTGAAAAAGGTAGACATTTTTTTTTTTTCCTAAAATTCTTAAAAATGTTTATTTGCATTAAAATCCCACTCTTACAATGAAAATCGTTTGGGAAATCCTTGCATTACTAACCCTTAAACCTCAGATGCATCTGTATTTTGCAGGGGTTGGTTGCAAGTCATTCATTCATTATCTTCCAAAAAAAGATTAAAAACACCTGAACTTGAATATAGTGGTAATATAGTGTTACTTCTGCATTGAGAATTTGAAAATGCTTTTGGCAAACTTCTCTGGGGATATTTATTATAGAAGAGACTAGCAAGATAGCTATGTGATTGTGGATACACACTGTGCAGTGGTTACAGAGAAGAGACAGTGGAAACAACTTACATCAAAAGCCCAAACGAAATAATTAATTTAATTACCAGTAATAGTCTATCTGTGTGTATGCTCAACTCAAACTGTAAAGTTACCTAATTTTTTCATGTATTAGTTTGCAATATTCAGGTACTGTCTGTTGATACTCTGGTTCAGGAGGCCATCCAAGCTTTTCTTAAAAATGAAATGAAAAGTGAACGCAATATGATTCCACAAGAAGCAGAGAGTTCTGGGGAACAAAATGAGGTAAGAATTTTTGTTAATTTTGGTTTTGGCTCCCACAGGCAGATGAGAATGAAATATATAAGGAAGAAAGCATATTATTTCAATTTTTTGCTCAATTTCAAACTTAATTCTAAGTTTTAACTTACAAGACTTCAAGAGTCAGCTTGAATTGACAGACTTGTTTTTCCTGTAATATGTAGTTTCCTTTCTAATCCATTTACTTTCATAATTGATACGAGGTCCAGAAGAACTTATCAAAATCACCACTGAAAGTTCTAAAGAAAGTCCAAACAGAAACACCTATCAATGGAACCAAAGGTGTGTATGTATTTTATTTATATAGGTAGATATATATTTATAAAATTTAATTTTAATTCTTATCTGATTAGATTTAAATGGCAATTCTCCTTTCTCTTGTACATTTGAGGTAGTATACATGACATCTGAGTTTTCACAGTAGTTTCCATTATAAATTTCCAGTTTCCACACATTCCTAGTGTCTGGGAGCAGCAAGTGCAGGCTGCTCCATGAAGGAAGGTGAGCTAGGTGACAAGGGCAATAGCAAAGCAGGAAGCCCCAACATTCACCAACACAGAGGATATCGACTGAAGTCAGGGTCACTATCGGGTCCAGAGACATTGATCAGCGTGAGCCTCAGTCTGGTGATAGCCCAGCAGTTCTGCCAATGAAGCAAGTCTGAGGTCAAGCTGGGAACTCAAGTCAGCATGATCAGGATCAGAATCAAGGAGACAGGATATGGGATGCAGATATGGCTGCTACACAGCTGTAAGGTACCACAGGCAGGGTCCAAGATGAGAGCTTCAGGTTAAAAGCAGCTTCCAAAGGAAGGAAGGGCAAGCCCTCACCTCCCCTCAGTTTACCTTTCTTTACAACAGATCTTATCAACAAAGGAACTGACACTGGGCTCAGCCACCTAAACGCAGAATGACAGAATGATTGAGGGTGAAAGGGACCTCTGGAGATCACCTAGTCCAATCCTCCTCCACGCAGGGTCGCTACTGCAGGTTGTTCAGGACTATGTTCAGTTGGATGCTGAACATCTCCAAGAATAGAAATCCACAACCTCACTGAGCAACGTGTTCCAATATTCTGTGACCCTTACAGTTAATATTTTTATTTTTAAATGGAATTTCCTGTGTTTCAGTTTGTGTCTGTTGCCTTTTATCTTTTTACTTGGCACTACTAAGAAGAGTCTGTCTCTGTTTTCTTTACTCCCCTCCCCACCCCAGATATTTCTACACATTGATAAGATTCCCCTCAGGCCTCCTCTTCTCCAGGCTCAACAGTCCCAGCTCTCAGCCTCTCCTCATATGACAGATACTCCCAGACCTTAGTAATTGTCAGGGCCTTTCTCTGGACCTGCTCCAATACATCCATGTCTTTCTTGCACTGGGGAGTCCTGAACGGGACACAGCACTCCAGATGTGGTCTCACCAGTGCCATATCTTCTTAATGTGGTCCAGGATGCTGTTGGCCTTCTTTGCTGCAAGGGCACATTGCTGGCTCATGGTCAACTTGTTCTCCTCCAAGGCCTCCAGGCCCTTCTCTGCAAAGCTGCTTTCAAGACAGTTGGCCCCCAGCTAGTACTGACGGCATGCAGTTTTCCTCACCAGATGCAGGACTTTGCATTTCCCTTTGCTGAACTTCATGAGATTCCTGTCAGCCCTTTTCTCCAGCCCATCAAGGTCCCTTTGAAGGGCAGCACAACCATCTGGTGTATCAACCACTCCTTCCAATTTTGTATCATCTGCAAACTTGCTGAGGGTGCACTCTGTCTCATCAGGCAGGTCGTTAATGAAGATGTTAAACAGTATTGGTCTCAGAATCAGTGCCTGGGCTACACTGCTAATCGCTGACTGTCAGCTGCACTTCACGCTGGTGACCACAGCCCCTTGAGCCTGGCAGTTCAGCCAGTTTTCAGTCCACCTCACTGTCCACTTACCTAGTCCGTACTTCATCAGTTTGTCTATGAGGATGTTAAGGAAGACAGTGTCAAAAGTCAGTGTAAACAGCATACGGTGATCTCTCAACCACTGAGCCCACCACCTCATTGTGCCAAGTTAGGCATGATTTCCCCCTCATAAATCCGTGCTGACAACTCCCAGTTGTCGTCTTCTCCTTAATATACTTGGAAATGGTTTCCATGCTTATCTGCTCCATCAGTTCCTAGGGACTGAGGTGAGGCTGACTGGCTTGCACATCCTCCCTTCCCCATTCTTGCTTTCCTTGAAGAGAGGAGTGGGAGTTGCATTCTTCTAGTCCTAGGAATCTCCCCCAGTCACCAGGACCTTTCAAAGATTATTAAGAGTGGCCTAGCAATGACATCGGCCAGGCCCCTCAGCATATGCCAGGTATATGCCATTAAGTCCCATGAGCTTGTGTATTTCTGGTTATTTAAGTGTTCCTTAAGCTGATCCTTCTCCACCAAGGGTAAACCTTTCTTGCTGCAGACTTTCCTGCTAGTCTTAGCAGCTTGGGATACTTCAGTCTTTTGCATGTCTTTCAGCAAGCCCACATTTTCCCTAGCGTTCCTATTGCTGTGGAGATACCTGTAAAAGCCCTTCATGTTGCCCTTCTGACTAGACATAAGACAAGGCCTTTTCCCCATGAGAACCATCAAGCATTGAAACAAATTGCTTGGAGAGGTAGTGTAGTCTCCATCCTTGGATGTTTTCAAGATCACACTGGGTAAACAATTGAGCAGTCTGGTCTGACCTTTTAACTGATGCCACTTTGAGCATAAGGTTGAACTTGAACTAGGTGACCTCCAGAAGTTGCTTCCAACCTGAATTAATGATCCTATGATTCTAGCAATTGTATATACCTTCTGTATCGATTTGTTCAAAGAAAAATAATGAGGCATATACTTTTATTATTTATCTATAGTAATAAATATTATAGTAATAGAATTGTCAAACTTTATAATGTACCTATTTTAGGCCATTGTCCTGTCAAAAAGGATACATCTGGGCAAGAATTTAAATCAGATATCAGTCAGGATGGCCTATCCAAGGTTTGTAATCCAATTTTATCTTCTACTTTATAAAGATGCATTAGTTAAAGTGGTTAAATTACTTAAATGGTGACACCCTTTCATCATTCTGAATTAATTTATTGACCTCACTGCAAGCTCCCATATTTCTGTATGAAATATTAAAAGAGTTTATAATGAAAATTATAATCCTGTGTATGTTGGTTGAGTTGTATATATTGTTAAAGTTCTATATCTTCTTGTTAAATCTCACATTTACATAAGATATGGTACTTTCTATGTCATTTCTGAGTTAGCAAAAATGTATTCCTGATCTTGCTGCAGCTAAGCAGATCATTCATCCCATGAGAAGGTTTATTTTCTCTATGTTCAAAAATACTTAATTCTACAATGCTCTCTTTGACTTTATTTCTCACTGGAAAATACTTCGAAGCTAAGATATAAAAGAAACCCTGTAGAACTAATGAAGTTAAATGCTGCTGTGGGAAACCATCAGTGGATTTAGTGAAAATCAGAATAAGCTTAGAACCAGGACACTTAATTTTTTATTTCTTGGCCTTCATATCCTTTGTTTCTCAACCTTGTTTCTGTCTGGCACTTTCATGGGTGTAATGATGGAAATCAGTTGGAGATTTCAATTAAATTAGGCCTTTTTTAATCAGTTGAAACTATTTCTCCTAAATAGATAACAATAAATATGAAATATAAATAAATTACACAATAAACATTAAATTTAAATACATAAATAATATATATAAAGTCGAATCATACTCTTTTTAACAGTGAGTGTTGTGAACATTCGGAGCATATTAATCTTACACTGCACTCTTCCACAGCTATCTGTACGTGCCCAGCTTGGCGCCACATCACAGAAATTGTTGAAGAAAGGAAAAAGTATTCCTGATGAATTACTAATTGACATCTTATTGGAAGCCATTAAGTATGAAATTGTATAACTTTTTTTCCTCACTTATTTAGAATGTAATTATCCAGCTTGTAGTCCAGATTCAGCCATTTCTCTTTATTACGGTATTTTTTGAACACTGGAGTCTTCTACTTGGAAAGTGGAGATAATTAGTGAATTTAGTTAATGCTCATTTTATACTAGCAGCAGAATGCTAGCAGTAGAGTCTAGCCCTAAATTATGCAGACATTATCGTACACTACTGAAAGTAAGTAAAAATATACACGTGACTATCACATAGTTATTAAATATAACTAATGTCTCTATTTTGTTTGTTAGTTGGAAGCTATTCAGCACATGCTAGTATATTTTCTTTTAGATTTTGTGAAATGCATAATCAAAGCATTCATACTTCAGCAGTTAGGTTACTTATTTTTGTCTACTATTGTTTGACAGAAAATTGTCTCAACTACCCTGATGTGCAGTTAGCACTTAAGTTCCCACGTGAACATAATTTTAAGTTATATTACTCCCATTAGTATATTTGAAAGTTATGAAACATTTTGCTATTTGTTACTTAAGTGCAAAAGTTAGTAGAGAAAGTAGTGAAATTACACCTCTGATCATAGTCTGTATAGTGTTTTTGAAAGCTTTATTTATCAAAACAACAAAAATTGTTTTGCTTTTGCTTTTTTCCACTTTTAGTTAGGCTTGATGTTATTTTTCTGATTTAAAATCCATTGCTTTACAGTTTAAGTTTTAATTATATCTGTCATATTCTGTATTCATCAGGATATTTAATATCCTGAATTCAGACTGAAAGACTGCTAAGGCAAGCTCTTCTTTAGGTGTTATGATTATGCTGTCAATTCACTGTATAATTCTGTTTTCTTCATTTACTTTTAGCCAAACACCACCAGAGAAGGGGTGGATTGTTGATGGGTTTCCAATGACAATTACTCAGGCAAAGCTATTTGAAAAAGCCTATACAGGGATTGATCCAGAAGCAAAAGATGCAAATTCTGGAAAGCTATCACTTGTTACAGATCCCAGAGCCCCTAACAAGCCTCCTGTTACCTCACCTGCATTTGATCTTTCTATATTATTGGATATTTCAGACACTGTGGTACTGAAACGTGTGGCTAACTTGAAGTGTAAGTTTCCAACTACTTTTAACAAAGTAAAATGACAGGCACATTCTGATGTATGGGGAATGTAAAGATTGTTATAATACTGAAATAACTAAATTGTGAGTACTTTGCAACATAATAGCAAGTTGCATATTTTAATTAAAAATGCTAATTATATAGTATCTATACTTTCCTCTGACAATTATTAAATTAGAAATTGTTTAGATTTTGTCATGGTTTAGCCCCAGCTGGCAACTAAGCACCACGCAGCTGCTCGCTCACTCCCCCTCAGTAGGATGGGGGAGAGAATCAGAAGAGTAAAAGTAAGAAAACTCGAGGGTTGAGATAAAAACAGTTTAATAGGTAAAGCAAAAGCCGCGCACGCAAGCAAAGCAAAGCAAGGAATTCATTCACTACTTCCCATGGGCAGGCAGGTGTTCAGCCATCTCCAGGAAAGCAGGGCTCCATCATGCGTAACAGTTACTTGGGAAGACAAACACCATCAATCCAAATGTCCCCCCCTTCCTTCTTCTTCCCCAGCTTTATATACTGAGCATGACGTCATGTGGTATGGAATAGCCCTTTGGTCAGTTTGGATCAACTCTCCTGGCTGTATCCCCTCCCAGCTTCTTGTGCACCTGGCAGAGCACGGGAAGCTGAAAAGTCCTTGACTAGTGCAGCAACAACTAGAACATCTCTGTATTATCAACAGCACAAATCCTCAGCACAAATCCAAAACACATCCAAATTCTCAGCACAAATCTCAACGTCCAAATTCTCAGCACAAATCCAAAACACAGCCCCATACCAGCCACTATAAAGAAAATTAACTCCATCTCAGCTGAAACCAGGACAGATTTCTTGACAGCTTTCTTCTCCATTTATAAGCCCCCTTTTAACTTTAGCTGTCTAAAAGTACATGACTAGAAAAAAGTAACACATTAATTCCAAACATTATTTACCAGATATACCTGTAAATTGTACTTATTGGAGCCAAATATCATTAATGCACAATTTCTCTACATCTCACAGTATCACTTTCATTAATTGTGCATTATCACCTTAATTGCTTCCAGATTATTTCGAATAGATTTATTTGTTTCAGTCAAAGGCAGATCAGAAGTGCGCAAGAGCATGTGTATATGCTTGTTTGTATTTGTACTGAATTCTCACTGGAGCCAAGATAGCACAGTGGCTGGTATTAGGCATAAAACAGCAGCTGGAAAAAACACAAGTTACAACAGATGCAGAAATATGCCTCATTACAAATGAGTATGTGTAAATAGTTATTTTTCTCCAGCGGACACATGTGGAAAAGGATGAAGGATGAGGGTAAAGGGATGTGCCAACATTCATTCCCTGGGAGTGCCAAAGTTCATTCCCTATTGATTATTGCCTTTGTCTTGTCTTCAGTTAGTCAGTGAACAATCAGAAATTGTTAATTCTGGCCAACAAAGGCAAAGGCATCAAAGGCTTTTTGAGGGCTGTTTCACTTCCAGACCACGCATTTTTAATTGCCCTTACTCACCTTGGCGAAACATAAGTTATTTTCATGAATATGTCCCATGTTGTCCACATTTTAAGGAGACTCCTCTTTATTGTTTTCACTGTAACACTTAAGTGGCACATGGCTTGAATTAAAGCACCATTAACCTTTAGCTTTTACGTATAGGTAGAAGTGAGGATGAGGCAAAATCATTAGAGCTTCTGCTGACAATGTGGTGAAGATAAATGTATAGGCACTTGAAATTCTTGTTAATTTAAAGGCCTTGTGTTGCCAAAACACTTTGAAAATGTGATAATACATGATATAATCTCAGAAATCCAAACAGAATTTATTTCATGAGATGTTATATGGGGATAGAAAGAGTCAAAAGAACAATAAAAAAATCAGAAGCCTTTAAAAAAAGGGTTTAAGGGTTAAATTAAAGGTTTTTTTTAAATTTAGAGGAGACTCAGAGAGACAGAGAATACCTTGTCTTCTGATGCAGTGGAATATCTGACCATTGTTGTGTAAAGGAGTAGTTACTTCAAGGAAGATTCAGATTAGACTGGGAAAATACCTTCTAACCCTTAGAACAGATAAGCCTGAAATAGTCCACCCATAGGAATGCTCCCTCTCTACAACTGGAGATTTCTATGACTGCAAAGCATCCATCAGGAAATGTTAGTGCTATAATTGGCTATGCATTTAAATAGGGGAGAGGCAAGACACTGTCTTTAGGTCCTTTCCAGCTTCATTTTATATTTCTATGATTTTCTCTGACTTCTCCTTTCTTTTAGGAAGTTTAGTACCCAATTTTTAAATGAAGAAACGTAAGATCAAGGGACACTGAAATTTTTCTTTTAATAATTAACTTACTTCAGGTGAATATCTAACTGCATAATTGCCTTTTTCAATATATGCTCATATACGCTCTTTTCCACACAGCAGATAAATCAAAGTCATCTCAAAGTGAACAGGAAACCAACAATCAAAATTCGGATGCTGAAATCCTAGAAGAGAAGATTGACTTAGCCAGGGACCAGGTCCTACATAGGTATGTTATATGAAGTACAAAAAAGTTGCTTCAGACAGATGTTTAGGCATGTAATTAATCTGAATCTCATATGTGACCCATGATAGTACTGACATGCCTAATGTTAAGAATGTACTTAGGAGTTTCCTTAACGTGGAACCTAAAGAGTACTTTCATTTTTGGCACAATATAAATAATCCTAGAAGATAAGAATTGTGTTTTGTGTTTTGCTTTTCCAAGGTATTCTTCCAAGGAGAATTTCTTTTTCAGATATATATTGCATGAACCATACATATACATATATGTATATATATGTATTTATGCATACATATATCTGAGGTATGTCATCCATCATGTGACTGCCCTTGAGTGAAATACACTTGATTTGAGTTACAGATTTTCTAAAATGGTATCTTCCACTTTTACATTTATAAAAATATATGTTTGGGTTTTTTTGTTTTGTATTTTTTATTGATTCATTAGACATTTTGTATTTTTTATTGAATTTTTTTAATCGAATGTTGTTATTGAATGTTTATTGAATCATTAGATGTTTTGTATTTTTATTGAATCATTAGATGTTTAACTTTACATAAAGAGCAAAATCAAGACCAAGTTTTGTTTCTAAATATTTGATACTATTAAGTATTTCAGACTATTATATTTTTTATTATTATTGTTTCAGTTGTGATATAAGAAAGTACGTTTAGCTTGTGATAAGAAAGAGTAAAAAATATATAAGACTAGTTAGCAGCAGGATTTTGAAACTTTTCATATGTTGAGAATGAAGGGGTTGATGCAGATGGAGTATTATTTTGCAAAAAATATTGCCTGGATTTGTTCTAGTATTAAATTAGATGGTCTGCTTTTTCTTTTCTGTATTAATTCAGGAAAATGTTTTATTTTCCATTAGTTATATTTTAATTTTATACTTTAATATGCTTTTTGTAGAATTTCAGGCTTTCTAGACACGTGGCCAAAATTAGAGAAATGGTTTTCAGTCCATCAAAATATTCTAGTGAAAGTCAATGCAGAGACAGAAGAAAGTCTCGTGTGTGAAACAGTGAAGGAAATTCTAATGGACAAAATTGCCAAAAAACAGAATAGAAGTAAGTTTTCCTGTTCTTAATTTTTACAATTCAGTAAGAAAAGAGTTTGTTCTTTATAATTAATACTAATAATTAATAAATAAAACTATATGGTAACATACATTTTCACTGGCCCTGCACAACTTTAGCGATGTGTGAGTTAGTGATAACTGCACCAGAACTTTGAACTTTTCTGTTGTGTTTTTACCTTTTCAGCAGATATGGACCAATTTCACATAATTGTAAAGATCATTTGAGGAAAAGTTTTAACATATTTAAAAGAAAGTGTAAATTTGATTTATTTAAATTCCATGAAGTAAAGGATTACTACATTCAGTCCTTTCTTCCTGGTTTAAATATTAGAGTTAGCATCTTCACTGTATGGGATAGCATAATGGTATAAGAAAGACTAACTTGCCATTATCTAGATATATTCATTTATCAGCAGCAGCTTAAAAACATGGATAACTTGGAGTGGTTTTGACATGTGTTTTGGTGCATCTTTATTCCATTTTTCCTCTTAATCACCCAAAAGGAAAGAATCATTTAAAAATAAAAAAGGAAAAAAGATGAAGTATCCAGGGGAAAAGATGCATCAAGTTAACCAGGATTAGTAGACTTCCGAATAACCAGGTTTTTTCTTCATAATTATTACAAGAAAGTCTTGATGTGTCTTCTACCACCAGAAAAGAAAAAAAAAAGTATTAGCTTGAAAAACACTCTTAACAGTAAAAGTTTAGACCACTGCTCCTGCACAAGGTTTCCAGCCCATGAAAAATTCTTGGAAATATCACACCTGACAGAAAACTGGATGGAGCGTTTTCAAAGAACTACCTGGTTGGAATTTGTTTTTTTATATGCTTGATATAATTCATAGTCCTTCTGGAGTCAATGGTGAAATTCCTATTGATGCAAATGCAGTTGAGGTTTTCTGGTTAGAATCCAGCTATGTTGTAGAAGTACTGTAAGGACTATTTACTCCTTATGGAGAAATAATCCCTGTGGTCAGTTAAAAATGTCTAATTTCATATTTATGTTGATAGATTCCAAGCTGTCCTTCACTATTAGGTTTATATAAGCAGAACAGAGGTATGAAAATGTATATTAATTAGTCAGACATCAGTAGCATTCTGGGAGTGACACGGTAAAGCTAAATCCAGAGATAGGTTCTCAAAATATTTAGCAGAAGCTGAAGTAGTTGGAATATTTTATGTGGCAAATAGTTTTGTTCTTTTTATATACTTAAATCAGGAGAATGATAGCAGTTTTTCCATTGAAGCACCCAGCAAGACAGTGTTTTTCAGAGGTAGATTTGTCACACTTAAAGTAAAACAAAACACATCTTTTATTTAAATGTTAAGCTTCTTTCAAACAAAAAAGACTGTTACAACAGTGGTTTAATGCAAGCCTATTTATTTTCTTTGAATATTTGCAAATCCACAGCAAAACTGGCCAGAATTCATGCACATGATTCTGAGCAGTTAGTTAATGTTAACTTAAAAATCTAGTTGTTGTAGGATCCTTCTATGGTCACTGAGGAGATGCTGATACCTTTCCCGAGGTCAGTTCAGATCCTAGCATTGAATCATGCTCTGAAGCTGCTAACTACATTCAGTATTATTTTGCTATACTGTAGCTTAGCAGTTGTTTCTTTCTCTACCACATGATCTTTTCTGTCTCCTTTTTTCCCATCCATCATCTTTCATACTTCTCAGCTTCTCCTCAGAGTAAGGTGTATTTTCCATCTTAGGCCAGATTTAGCTCAATTTATCTGTTTGTTTCTTCTTCAGTGTTTGTTTTTCTTGATTCACTCTTTCCCAAGTCTAGCATGGAAGCTATAAGTGTTTACAACTGTTCTTTCATTAAGCAGGGAATCCTTGAAATCATGATAGTTATAGTGAATCTCAGAATTGTACCAAGACCACTGGCCTTGGTTTACCTCATAAAGAATTTGTTTCATATGCATACATACTAATTCATTATCCTCCTGCTTCTCTCACAGTGATGGTTTTAGAAAAGTATCAGTCCTTTAAAATATAAGCTTAACCGGAAAGTGATTTTATAACTATGGCATCACTGATTTGATTAGTATATTTTTTGATGAACAACACCTAAGTAATGAAATATTGAATCTGTTCCGTTATTCTGAATTTGTCAGAGTAGCGTAGTTGTCTAATTCTGTTTATTGATACTTAAAATACATTTGAAAGTACTAATTGTACATTCATATACAAGGGTCTGCTCAAGAAATATCACCAGGAAAAAAGCTTTTACCAGTTACACATCGAGATCTGCTTCCTCCCATTCCTGTGGCACCACCACCAATTGAACCAGGATCAGATGAATGGATTTATGTAGATGAACCACTTCCCAAGGTACGTTCTTTTGTGATTAAAAGTCTTAGATGTCAAAGTATATATTTTTCTCAGTATTTAATGCATATTCTACCTGAACCTTTTGTCTCATTGCATGTTGTTTTCTTCAATATTTTTCAATGAAAGATACACTAGTACTGTATTATGAATATCTAAAAATGCAAATAACAGTTGCTACTAAAATATATAAAATAAGGAAACACACTTTAAAATTTTGATCATTGTTCTTTTCTGAATTCTTCACAATGATGATGAGGAATAGCACATGGATGCCAAAATAATAATACTTTTTAATATTATGAAATACTAGCATGGACTTACTAGGTCAGTTTCCTGCCTCTGACAAGGAACAGTTGTGGATCTTGTAGAAAGAATGTAAGAATGGGGAGAATGTGCACTGATCTTTCTCCTAGGATACCTTTTTCTAACATGTTTTCGCGAGGACATCTTCCTAGTTTCCAATGGTCTGAAATTTAAGGGTTTCCTGAGATGACTGCATATCTGCATCTTTGTGTTTAGTAGCTCTCAATAGACTTTTCTTCTGTGATTATGTCTAGTTGCTTTTTTTGAAGCAATTTACTTTTTGGTCTCCATGATATAGCCTGTATAATTATGCTCATTCTGAAAAAATATTTCTGTCTCTTTGCTTTAAACCTGTTGTTTGTTTGGGTCATTTGATGACCCTAGCTCTTGGATTGTGAGATACAATGAATAATAATTCTATAATCACCTTCTGAAGGTATTTAAGATGTGACAGGCATCTATTACATCTTCATTTTGCTCAGTGTTGCTTTGCTTCTCTAATCCAGTCATAATCTGTTTAACTCTCCTCATGTGGAGCAGTTCATATGTTCAATCATAATTCTTGCCCTTCTGTCTGTCTGTTCTAGTTCTACTGTAAATTTTTTGAGATGGGGAGCTGAGATTGCATGCAGTATTTAAGATGTAGATTTGAAGGGTGCATAATGGTGCTTTGTATTTTGCTCTGTAATTCCTTTCCTAATATTTACCAGTTTTGCCTTCATGACTGCAATTAGCTCGCATATGCTGGGTTTCCTCTGACCATGGGCTTTATTTTGCATTTCATGACAGTCAGTCAGTCAAATGTCACTTTTGCAACACTAGACAGTCAGCTTAGATTTTTACCAGCTTGAACAGTTGTGTACCATGAAATTTTGATACTTAACTACTCACTAAGTATCTTCACTTAGTTTTGAGCATATCCAAAACCACAGATATTGGAGTATCCTGCTGGAATTTCCCATTCATTTTGAGTACTGCCACTTTTTTCCAAATAAATGCACAGGATAAACTATATGTTGGTACAGTGTCTATAATCAGTTGTAAATAGTTGTAAATCAAAAGAAATACATAATGGGAAAAAAGTCAGTAATATGATTTCATGAAATAATCTTTCTTATATTTGCTAATGCTACAGCTAAATGGGTTACCAAGAAATATATCAATTAATTTTGATGTTTTTAAAAAATTCACAGGAGATACCTGGTTTTTTAGTACTTTACTGGGAAATGGTAGAAAATGCATATATGAATACCATCAAAACTATACTTAGATGTCTAAGGGATGAACAGCACTCTGTGATTTATTACTTAGCAGATGTTAGGTGAGTAGAAATAGTAGCTTATTACACTAATATTAGTATTTTGTATTTTCCCTGTGGCATTCTATATGTCTTTTAACACCAAAATTATTTTTACCATAATTTACAGAAAAAAATTCCAAGATTATTTGAAGCATCCAGATTGTAAGCAGGAGTTTGTATCTCAGTGGCAATCAGATTTTAATTCAATTGCTGATGATCTGCGAGAAGATGAGGAAACAAAAGCAGAACTACACCAAAGAGTTACTGTAAGTAAATGGCAAAAGTTTAAATATACCCTAAAGTATTATTTCATTGTATACAAGCGCGATGTAACATGAATGATATTATTATTTACATTTTTTTCCTTTTTACCAGTCCTCTTAAACTATTTCATTTCCTCTTGTACATAAAGTGTTCTTCACAGTTATTTCTCTGGTTTTTGGCCATATCTTTCTTATGTCTTGCTTCTGTTTTTAGGTTATACTGTGGTATTCTGGCACATTGTAAAATAAATATTTCTCTCTTTCTTTTTCTTTACGTTTTATGGTTTTCAGAGATTTTACTCACAAGTTCGGACATTTCTATCACATTCTAACAAATCTTGGCAGTCATTTAGTTTTTCCATAAATGATATATGGTAATATATCTAAAACTCATTCATACAAAGTACAGAGAATTTCTTTGAAATGTTTTGACTCAGGTAGATCTTTGGTAGGTCATACATGTCCTGAGAGTTGTTCTTCACAAAAATCTTAACAATAAGGGTCCAAACAAGTTCAGAGCCAGATTTAACATAGGCAGGAAGTGGAGCTATGTTTGAATTTATCAGATTCCCATTTCAGAACAGACATGATTTTTAGTTGAAATCATATTGGGAAATGCTCCCAGAAAAGGGGGAAAAAAAGTACTGGCAACATCGTTAGTTGAAGGGAACATTGGTGGAATCATGGGTGAATTCACTGAGATGGAAAAAGCATTGGACCTCCATTTCTGTAACATTATTTCAATGGAATGAAGTAGAGGAATTATCAATCATCATCCATGTTCCTAATTTCTACTAAATGGAATTATAAAAAGACTGGAATCTTCTGTCCTATATTTTAGAAAGCTAAAATTTAAAATATTTGGCCTTTCACTCAGACATCCATGTTTGACATTGTCCATTTCATATTAGGTTAAGAGGAGGTGATAGTCCCATATGATGCAGTGACAGTCAGATACGTGATAAGGCTAAGCACAGTAAGTAAGGCAGTTTGGAGTAAATATATAATTTACAGAATTTCTGTTTCTGAATGACCCATTCTAGTCCTTGTGGATCCCAGACCTGTGGGTGAATGTGGAGATGGTACTTCCTCTATGCTTTTAAGCCCTGCCCATTGTATCTCCCTGAATGTGAGAATTCTTTCATCTATCCTTCCTTGATGCTAGAAAAGGAGAGAGAGGAAATTAAAAGAGTGATAATCTGTGGAATGTTTTTCCTGAAACATTTTCAGCTTTCCCAGACTGCTCAAATCTGTCATCTCTGCTGGACCCTTTCCGAAACACTATACATGCTGGAAGCTACCAGCTGTGAAACCTGGAAACCAAATTTCTCTGATATCAACTGGAAAATGTAAAAATCCACCCCATTTTATGATGTGTGAAAAATTCCTCAAAAGCCTAAAGCCCAAAGGGCGGACAAGGCTTTGGCATCCTGAAGATCCAAACTCAGAATCACTGTGGATAAAATACTTCAGCAGCCCATCTTTGTTACACTCTCTTTCAGCAGTTTCTCCAACTTCCCTCTCACTCCATTGCTATCATCAAACATGGTCAGTCATTTGGTTCCACTAATTCTCTTGTTCCAGATAGGAGAGGACTTAGCACATGCATCCATTTTTTCTTTTTTTCACCCAAGTACAAGGAAAGGAGAGAGAAGCTGCTTCACTTTGAAAAGAGGAAGAGTGGTGGGAGAGAGAGAGACACACAAAACATGCTTTTAGCTTCTCCCAGAGGAAGATACCTCACTGTCTCCCTCTCCAGTTATCTTCACTGCTTTCAGTAAATCAAAACTGTGACTTGAATAACATGATGACAAAGAAGAAAATGCTCCTCCTTACGTGTTTCAGGAAGGTATTGGAAAGAGCTGCACATCAGTTTTTACAAAACATCAATTTTTTTTGTTTGTATAGTATTGGGTTTATGTGGCAAGGTTTTGGTAGTAGAGGGTCTGCAGAGGTGGCTTCTGTGAGAAGACATCAGGGGCTGCCCCCATGTCAAACAGAGCCCCTGTGAGCCGGCTCCAAGATGGACCTGCTGTGGGCCAAAGCTGAGCCAATCAGCGACGGTGGTGGTGCCTCTGATAGCCTATTTAAGAAAGCGTAAAAGCACTGCAGGTGTGAGAGGAGTGAGAAAATGTGAGAGAAACAACTATGCAGTCACCAAGGTCAGTGAAGAAGAAGAAGAAGAAGGTGGTGGTGGTGGTGGTGGTGGTGGTGGTGGTGGTGGTGGTGGTCGGAGCACCAGAGCAGAGATTCCCCTGCAGCCTGTGGAGAAGACCACAGTGATGCAGGTTGTTCTGCTGCAGCCCATGGAGGACCACACTGAAGCAGATATCCATCCTGCAGCCTGTGGAGGACCCCACACTGGAGCAGGTGGACATGCCCTGAAGGGAGCAGCAGCCTGTGGAGACCCCACACCAGAGCAGGCTCCTGGCAGGACCTGTGGCCTGTAGAGAGGAGCCCATGCAGGAGCGGGTCTTCTGGCAGGACCTGTGGCCCATGGGGGACCCACGCTGGAGCATTTCTTGAAGAACTGCAGCCCGTGGGAAGGACCCACGTTGGAGAAGTCCATGAAGGACTGTATCCCATGAAAGGGACCCCACTCTGGAGCAGGGGAAGGGTGTGAGGAGGAAGGAGCGGCAAAGACAACATGTAATGAACTCACCACAACTCCCTCCATTCCCCATCCTCCCTGCGCCACTTGGGGGGCAGGAGGCAGAAGAGTCAGGAGTGCGTTTGAGCCTGGGAAGAAGAAGGGGTGGGGGAAAGGTGTTTTTAGGTTTGTTCTATTTCTCACTATTCTGCTCTGTTATTAATTGGCAATAAATTAAATTAATTTCCCCAAGTCGACCCTGTTTTGCACGTGATGGTAATGGGTGAGTGATCTCCCCATCATTATCTTGACCCACGAGCTTTTCCATCATATTTTCTCCCCCTGTCCTGTGAGGAGGGGGAGTGATAGAGCAGCTTGGTGGACACCTGGTAGCCAGCCAAGGTCAACCCACCACTGCTAAACAAATAAGTTATATGCTTATATCTTTTTTTATTTAGTAGCATATCTTTATGTGTATATCCTACAGTGTGGACAACCATGAATATCTGATAGCCTTCCCCTTGGCTGACTTCTATCTATGCCATCACTGATGTGTTAGGTAGCCCAAGGACTACTGATTTGTCAGCTTCCCTGTGGCTTTTGTCCAATAGAGGACAACTGGATTTGTCTGAAGTCTTTGGACGGGGGGAGAGAAACAGGATCTTGCATATTAGGCTGAGACCAAGACCTGGCGAATATGGAATCACTTATCACCTGAGCCTAAGCTCCTCCTTGCAGGGCTAGTAGTCTGGAACACCTTTTCTCTTTATCCCAAAACGCGTCAGGTGGGGTAGAACTGCTTGGAGCCCAAGAAGACAGCTCATCTTAGCCTACCTTAGCACTGCATTTAACAGCACTCTTCTCTTCCCATTGCCTCTTATTACATAGAGGTCTGTCACACTATTTCCGTGCAGAGATGGCAATGGGGAACAGAGGGTTTGCATGCACTTTGTATGCTTAGTAGGTCTTCAGTGCTGTCAGTGAGCTACATAGTGCTGCTATTAGATATAGTCACTAGTTGAAGAGCCGTTAGTTGTAAAGACCGTTAAAGAAAAATGGCATGGAGATATCCAAATTGGAAGAATAGTTGAACTCTAACATAATTTCCTTAGAATTTTTCATATTGCACATCCTCTTAGAGTATTCTTCTTATAAGTGTATCTGTTAGCAAACCATTCAAGTGCAAAATTGTTGGTGCAGTTGGAAGTTTAGCTATTCATATTCTCATGTTCTTGTCTAGCTTAGATAGTTCTTCTCTGCCTGAGCAAAGCAAGGCAGCCTACACATTCATCTCATACCTTTGTATTCTTTTCTCTGGCATACTTGTAAAGCTACTTTCTGTCAGCTCTCTCTAAGCACATGATGTGTTGACCAGGCTTTGATATTTATAACAATAAACAAAAAACCCCAAATGGGAAGATGCCTTAGGCACAGGCAAAAAATATTTTTTTTAATAATAAATATAAAAAAGGTATTTCAGTTTTCTTTCATAGTTATTTCTCACATTTGATTTTGTGTTTTAGGACCTAAGAGATCTTCTCTGGGATATCTGTGATAACAGAAG